>NC_056748.1:417529561-417654561 GCF_019279795.1 Protopterus annectens
CCCCTTGTACTAGCAGCTAGTATCCTTGGCCCCTATCTTATAGTGCTGTTGGTGTGATCCCCGGTGTGAACTTTCTGTTACCCATCCACTCATCAAGGTTCCTCTTGAAGAGTGATAGTGAGGGGCTCTGTCTTATGTAGATCTGGACCCTGTTCCATAGAAACATATGTTCTCCAACCTTCTTCATTGCTTTATAATTTTTGCATAAGTTTTATTGTTACATGTGTTATATCTGCAAACAAGATCTGGGGAGCTTTCCTAGGGCATGATGGGATATAGCCATGAGCCAGTGGAAAACCTCGAGCTTTTGTAAATGGCCGAGTCAGAACCGAGGATTGGTTCTGAAGCCAACCAGTGAAGAATGAAGGCGAGATGGACAACACATATGGAACGTTATGGTGAGTACATAACTTCTTTTTATCTTTTTATTTCTTCAAAGCTTTAACTTCAGCATTCATTAAATTATAAAACTTTGTAACAGATGGCTTTTTTAGGACATGCACCAATGGCTTTAGAAATTCAGAAAAGTCACAAAGAATTGAATTTTGAGGAAGAACTACTCAGTGAGATTGAATGAGAAGTTATGTCTGAAAATACTAAAAAGATGATCAGCCTTCAGGTCAGAGAAATGGGTGCGGACATGTTACAAGGAGCTGAGCATGATTTGTGGCACTTGACAGGAGTATTGGTTGGATATCTTAGATGAAAGTGCGCAAAATGAAGGATTGTGAAGATTTTACAGGCTCAACATATCACCACTTTGCCATATAGAAAAATAACTGAAGAACTTTAAAAGGAAACATTCAAGACTTGGGGACAGATTGTTTATGTCCAACAGCAGTTAATATCAGTGGAGCTAAGGCTTGGAGAAGGACTTGATTACTTGTTGTGCTTGATTTGCTGGATTTTGTTAAAGTCTGTTTTGGAACTGGGTTTACAAAGACTTCTTTTGCTATGCTAGAAGTAGTGTGTCTGCCATTAATTTAGTCTGCAAGGACATATGATAAACTGAGAATCATGTTAGTTCAGTCTACATCTCTGTATGAAAAATAACATTCTTTGGCACATTTGGCAGCAAAGTAAATGTCCTACAGTAGCTGGTTGACTAAATTTATACATTGTAATTATTCAGAAAAATATTTTCTCTAACATAAAAAGCAGTCATGTAAAGGAAGTATCATTATTATCAATTTACTTTTGTTGGCTGTGTTAATCCCACTAGGTCTGAGGCCTATTTTCAGGGGAGGTCTCTAGTGGTATTGTATAGTAAGGCATCATTTTGCCATGACACCTGGGAAATTCTGCTACTCTTTTGATAAGTGCTATGGAATTGTTAACCACCATGTAAGGTACCCCAGCTGAGACAGATGGGAAATAGGTTTAACATCCCGAGAAAAGAATGGAAGTGGAGTTTTCTGATATTTCTCACCAGCTTTGCCACACTTATGAGAAGTACCTAGTTAAAAAAAAAAGTTGCATGGAAAATGATTTTACGAAGTGGTGTAGAAATAAACTTTTATATTATGTGGGAGCAGTACCATGCTTATGGTTATAACGACAGAGTCACATTGACTTTTTTAATGTAGAAATATCCATAGGGACCCAGGTTGTGGTAGCAAGTTAAAACCTTCTTGAAATAATCAGATCATGTGCATGAGTATTGCAGAGTTGGCAATACAGCTTTTAATTGTGAAAGTGTAAGAGTGAGGACATGTCTATCATGCATATGAGAAAATTAACTTTTGCCTCCCCCCATGGTAAGTAAAAACTTCAATAGTGGGGTAGGTGAGATGTTCACACTGACAGGGATGGATGCTAACAGTGCATAGTAATCTGAATTTTTCTTATTACTTGCTTCTTTAATAAATTACAGACATTTTGTGATTAATTCATTTTTTTTCATTGAAGTAAATCAGAGAGTGCAGGTATCACTTTAACAGCTTGAGTGGAAACTATGCTTATCCACATGGGACACAGGATTTTTGAGAAATAAATGAGTAAATCTACTCATAATGTGAGGTAGTAAAGGTGTTTTTGTTGGATAATCTGGCCCAGGATTTAATAACGCCTGTGCTAAGTGTACACCGTTGTGAGTGAACAGACAACACAGAAATAACTTGCCCCCTTCTTCCTCCTAATTTTAGTTTTCCTACAGATGTTCTTACAGCTTTAAATATTGACAGGGTTTCATAAAGGTTATGGCAAACTGTAGACTACATGTACACTAAGTGCAATCTTTCTGAGTGACTAGAAAGCACAAAAAATTGTGATGAGAATGTTGTTGAATACATATTGTGTACACTTAGTGTAGGCTTTATTGAATCTGACCTTGGGTCTTGACTCATCAGCCTTTGGAGTGAGAAAGCCAGTGGATATGTAATAAGTAAAGCATAACAACAACCCGGGGCTGATTCAAGTGTAAGTTTTTAAGAAGCCTGATAATATGGTTTCTCTTTGCTGTAGTATTACTTGTTTGTCTGTCAGTCATTCTAAATTTATCTTTCATTTGTGTTTCTTTTTTTCCCCCCAGACTGGCAGAACTCGTTGAAACAGCACTGGAGCAATAAATCTGTTTATGTGGTTGGGAAAGCTACAGCTTCATTAGGTAAGCCAATTTAAAACAACTATTCTTGCTGCTTATAGAGTAGGTGTTAATTGTACGTAGTAAAAATAACAAACCGTCACAGAAGAGTCGTTTGAAAGATGGCTATGTCCAACTGCTAGTGTGTAACTGCTGTTCAGGTGTTGTCTGTATGCATTCTTCTTTTAGAGATTATGCCAGTAACCATATCAATGGAGTTAAAACCTATACCACTAGGTGAATCAGTCATAGAAGTTCTACGCTGTATTGTATAACTGAATATGGATATACCAGTTAACAGTAGCACAAATCTTATAGTATCACTGCTGATTTTAATGTCTGTGTAAAAGCATGCTCATCCCTAGGACTTCTGCTCAGCAGTTCTGCTGCCTGCAATCCAAAAATCTGCGTAGCCTAACAGTAGACTCTGATAATGTAGTTTTAATCAATTTTTCACTACCATAAATAATTGCTTTCTAATTTTTAAAGTTTAAAATCTTACGGTTGAATTGCCCAAATAAAGTTTGCTCTATGAGCACTGGGATTTAAGCTTGTCATATATCTAGGTTTGCCATTGTCCTCATTTAGGATTTAGGCACCAACTTGCTACATTCTCAAACCAGGTTCAGAATCACACCTTATAAGTTTAGTGTGAAAATGTGGCACCATATAAATGTTAAACATCAGAAGAAGCAGAATTTCACTGTAAGAAATAAATGGCTTAACATTAACATTTGAATTGCTCTAGATGTACAAAAGTAGAATGATTATTTACCCTGCCTCAGTAAAGATACGTTTGCATGGTAAGTTAAAATCTTGCTATATGACAGCTGTGTGCTGGGTGTGAAGCTTATTGTTTTATGGCAGGCTGTGACAGTTTCACACATTTGCTTTGATGCAGCTGATTAGGAGGACCGATGTCTGTTTGTGTTGCTGATTGGCAGCTTAGTATACCACTTGATGACTGAAGCAAGGTCATTCTGGTTCAGTTTGTGTGTCTGTTGGTGGGGGGGGGGGGCTAACTCTGCCTGCTGCTATCTCCATACATTTCATATTAAACAGTAGTCTGTCACTGCTTTGGTAGCTGTAATATTAGGCTAATTCTGTTCACAACACCATACCGTAGCAGTGACAGTGACTGAGGTGATCTGCTTCAGCTGTAGAAACAATGGTTGAGGATTATGGTTTATGGCAGCATGAGAAAAGGGCACCTGTAGTAAATTTCAGAACTTTTATTTTTTAATAACTTCATATTGTGACCTTGTATAAAGTAAGAACTGTAATTTTGTGCATTTTAAATCGTAGAAAGCCAGGTTTTATTAATTCATTAAATAATGGCTGGAGAGATATTACAGTCATTCATAATCAACAGTCACTTAATTCAGTTTATGATCATGGTAAACCAGAATCTACCCCCAGAAATATTTGGCATAAGCCCAACGGTATACCTATCCATTGCAAGTTATGCCACACACACACACACACACACACACACACACACACACACACACACACACACACACACACACGTACACACATACATATCTCTATATATCTATATATTGATATATATATATATATATATATATATATATGGACATTTTATTAAAAAAACAAGCTAAGCATTATGTTTTTGGGAGGATGGAGGAAAATACAGCACATAGATAGAACTCTTGCAATCACAGTATAAATGTGCATATTCCATCTGACTGTAAACAGAGGTAAGTAGTGAACACTCTCCTCTGGAGCTTTAATTGTCTTTGTTTACTTTTCTCCCTCTTGTAAAGCCTTTCCTCCCTAATTTATAATCTCTGTGCACAATATTATCTAGTCATCGCTGGCAGATCATAAACCCTTTGAGTCTGCTTGTTTATGCACATATACGCAAGAATGAACACTATATCCACAAAGTACTGTCACAGTAATGAGCATCAGACATGCTTTTTTAAGTGATATTGCATATTAACAATCTTTGTGATGCATGGTGCTGTGATGCATGTCATGTTAGTGTTTCTTTTTTATGCTGGTGACATCAATAGTTGTCACTGTGAACTCGCCCTATCTCATGACCTTTATTTCACCCCATCCCATGACCTTTTTCTAATATATGTATTTTCTGTGCATCTGAAATGGGAAGTTGAACATCTGTAGATTTCCAAATTAGATTTGTCCATCGGAAGGCCACATTTAGGTAGCTGTCTCTTGCTTTTACTTTCAAATCCAGGACTTGTGTTCCAGGGATTGTCTTGTCTGCTCCAGAAAGGCTTAACAATTTGCCTCATACTTGTGGTGTTGGTACATACGTTCTTGTTGTTCAGAGGTAAGGAAAATTAAATGATGATTTTTGGTTCTCATTCATTAATTAATTTCCTGATTACCTGCTTTAAAAATGCTTAATCCAGAGGAAAATTGATCTTACCCTGGCGCTCAGTGGAGGCAAGGCAAAGAAACTGGACCTGAAGGGGAGAAGCTATGCCATTGCATGATACACACACGCTTGCTTTCTCTCTTTCCCTCTCTGCCTCTCACACAGACATGACAAACGCACTTACAGTACAGTTTGAAAGACTGACAATTAATTTATGGCACATCTATCTACAGGATGTTGGAAGAAGCTAGAAAACAAACTCAAGCAGGATGTGCAGATTCTGCACAGAAGGCATGGTAGCTGAGAAGTGAACTGGAAAACCAAGCGACAACTCCAACCACTATTCCATTTACTACCCTCTGATTGTGGGTTTGTTATTCATAATTACCCATTAAACTGTAGTTTGACTGAAAGTTGCTTAGTAGATCACAACTGAGGTATGCTTAAATTGGAAAAGCTGCCTGTATAGGTGCAGAAAAGATATATCTGCGCAAATAAAAAATATATATAAATCCAAAGTGAGGTACAGACAAATAAGCTTTATTTTCCAGTTATCAGTTGTGAGCACTTTCATCTTTTATTACAGACTTCATCAGATGCCTGACACTAGAAGAGATAGGGGATTCGTTGTTCATTCATCAATACTAGGCCATCTGCCTGAAGGGACATTTTAAGCCCAGCCAATAATCCTGGGTCAGAATCAAACCCTGTACCTTGTGTCTATGAGGTGACAACCTTAACCACTATGCAAATCCCACTCCCAACGATGTGGATGCAGAAGATCATGTCATGGAGATTTGAATGTGCTGCCATGAAGAGTAAGGAAAAAGTGGGGAGCTGGAGCTCAAGTAACAGGTTATGGTGACCAACTTCTCCTTTAATTTTCAATAGTACAGCTTTGTAGTGAGAGTTATGGATTAATGGGAATGCCATAATTGGAGATGGGGAAGGAATCCCTGGAAACATGCAAGAATGAATGGGACTGGTGTAAAAAAAAAAGTGAGAGGAAAGTTACGGATGGAGTGAAGGTATAATTATGAGTCCACTTAAATGGCAGAACTTTCTTGTGCCATCAAGCAAAATAATGGCATGATTCAGTCAGTAGAATACCACCCCAAAGTTGCTATCACCTTAATCCATCCATCAGCTCTGCACCATCAAAGTGAACCCGTTTGCACTGTGTCTGTAGTATATCTCCCCATGTCATTTCTTTCCTGTAATAAAAACATTCCCAGTACTCTGCACCTTTACTCATACTTTCTCCTGACAGTTTTTTTTACCAGTTAGTAATTCTCCATTGCACTGTCACAGTTATTTTGATAATTCCATTCTAATGCCTCTCTAAACGTGCATTCAGTTGAGGCTTTGGCCACGATTCCACATAATAGGAAGTGTGTGTGTGTGTGTGTGTGTGTGTGTGTGTGTGTGTGTGTGTGTGTGTGTGTGTGTGTGTGTGTATCTATCATCATCTTATTATTCTCTTTTTGGTTGCTTTCATTAGGGGTCACCACAGCAGATGACTGGTCTGCAGAACGAGTGGCATTAGAGCTTTAAGGTGTTGAGTTGCCAGCCTGGAGCCCAACCTTCTTCAGAAGGCACACACATTCACACTTAGAGATAATTTAGAGTGTCCAGTCCACCTGCAACATGTTCTGGGAATGTGGAAGAAAACTGGACCACCTGGAGAAACCCACACGAACACAGGGAGGATATGCAGAGTCAAACCAGAAGGCACCCAGCCAAGAAACGAACCAGAGAACCTCTTGCTGTGAGGTGACAACGCTGTCTACTGCACCACTGTGCCACCCATGTGTATCTATCTCTCTATCTGTCTGTCTGTCTGTCTATCTATCTATCTATCCACACACACACACACATGTATGCGTGTGTGTGTGTGTATGTATATATATCAATATATATATATATATATATATATATATATATATATATGGATTCACTTTGAATCATCAAATGTTCAGAACAATGAAGTTCTGATCATCGAGACCAGAACATCGATGTTCAGAACATCGAAAATTCAAAATAAACCATAAAAAAAAAAAAAAAAAATCACAAACACACACACACACATACATGTGTGTGTGTGTGTGTGTGTGTGTGTGTGTGGATAGATAGATAGATAGATAGATAGATAGATAGATAGATAGATAGATAGACAGATAGATAGATACACATGGGTGGCACAGTGGTGCAGTAGATAGCGTTGTCGCCTCACAGCTTTGTCCCCCTGCACCTCCCACACCCCCCCTACTTTAATATTCCAACTCCAAGATCGCACTACAGTGGGGTAAGGGAAACCTCCCGTTTACCGCTATATGCGGTAGCGTTAAACGGGAGATTTCCCATACCCTACCTACTGTGCCAACACTCAGATGGCACACACACACACACAACATGCAGGGCACCTTGCTGCCCTGCATACACACCCAACATTCCACAATCTCACTTACCTGGCACTTCCACTTTAAACCTTTGATGTTCTGAACATCGATGTTCTGGTCTTGATGATCAGAACTTCAATGTTCTGAACATTCAGTGATTTAAAGGGAATATATATATATATATATATATATATATATATATATATATATATATATATATACACTCACTCCATTTCACTGAATCTCATTTCACCGAAAGCTTAAAATGCTAAATTTCACAAGACTAAATGGGAAAACATACACAAACAAACTCACAAAACTAATGGCTACCTCTTTCCACAGCTTAAAAACTACTTGTATATCCTCTTAACAAAAAACAGACAATATAAAACCAAACTAATTGGGAGGCTACACCCCCCCACACACTCCACCAACTATATATGCTAACTCCAGGTCGCACTACAGTGGGGAAAAGTGCATATACCTTTTGCTTGCCTCGCAGTACTCTACACACTGCCACATCAAGTCTATAGCTTACAATTCAGTGAAATGAGATTCAGTGAAATAAGTTGTCAGTGTTGTGAACTTTAGGTGATTTGGTCTCAGTGAAGTGAAATAACTAGGATGATGGTTTGTAGGATGACATTGGTGATCAAGAAGAGGAGGAGGAGGAGTGTGAGGGCAGCACCAAAGATGAAATTGTGGAAACTGAAAAAGGGTAATTGTGAGGTGGAGTTCAGGGAAATTAAGACAGGCACTGGGTGGCAGTGAAGAGTTATTGAATAGCTAGGTAACTACAGCAGAGCTAGTAAGGGAGATGGCTAGAAAGGTGCTTGGTGTGACATCTGGAAAAAGGAAAGAGGACAAGGAGACCTGGTGGTGGAATGAGGAAGTACAGGAGAGTATACAGAGAAAGAGGTTGGCGAAGAAGAAGTGGGATTGTCAGAGAGATGAAGAAAGTAGACAGGAGTATAAGGAGATGAAGTGCATGGCATAGAGAGAGGTGGCGAAGGCTAAGGATATAAGGCTTATGAAGAGTTGTATGAAAGGTTGGACACTAAGGAGGGAGAAAAGGACCTGTACCGATTGGCTAGACAAAGGGACTAAGTTAGCAAAGATGTGCAGCAGGTAAGGGTGATAAAGGATAATGAGGGAAACGTACTCACAAGCGAGGAGAGTGTGTTGAGCAGATGGAAAGAGTACTTTGAGGGGCTGATGAATGAAGAGAATGAGAGGGAGAGAAGGTTGGATGATAGTGAATCATGAAGTGCAGTGGATTAGCAAGGAGGAAGTAAGGATAGCTATGACGAGGATCAAGAATGGAAAGGCTGTTGGTCCAGATGACATACCTGGGAAGCATGGAGGTGTTTAGGTGAAATGGCTGTGGAGTTTTTAACTAGATTTTTTATTGAAATCTTGGAAAGTGAGAGGATGTCTGAGGAATGGAGAAGTGTTTTGATACTGATTTTTAAGAATAAGGGTGATGTGCAGAGCTGTAGTAGCTACAGAGGGATTAAATTGATCAGTCACAGCATGAAGTTATGGGAAAGAGTAGTGGAAGCTAGATTAAGAAGGGAGGTGATGATTAGTGATCAGCAGTATGGTTTTATGCCAGAAAAGAGCACTAGAGATGCGATGTTTGCTCTGAGAGTGTTGATGGAGAAGTACAGAGAAGGTCAGAAGGAGTTGCATTGTGTCTTTGTGGACTTAGAGAAAGCATATGACAGGGTGCCTAGAGAGGAGTTGTGGTATTGTATGAGGAAGTCGGGAGTGTCAGAGAAGTATGTTAGAGTGGTACAGGATATGTACGAGGGTAGTGTGACAGTGGTGAGGTCTGCGGTGGGAGTAATGGATGCATTTAAGGTGGAGGTGGGATTACATCAAGGATCAGCTCTGAGCCCTTTCTTATTTGCAGTGGTGATGGACAGGTTGACAGATAAGATCAGACAGGAGTTCCCCTGGACTATGATGTTTGCAGATGACATTGTGATCTGTAGTTAGAGTAGGGAACAGGTGGAGAAGACCCTGGAGAGGTGGAGATATGCTCTAGAGAGAAAAAGAATGAAGGTCAGCAGGACTAAGGCAGAATATATGTGTGTGAATGAGAGGGAGGCTAGAGGAATGGTGAGGATGCAGGGAGTAGCGGTGGCAAAGGTGGATGAGTTTAAATACTTGGGATCAACACTTCAGAGTAATGGTGAGTGAAGATAGGTGAAGAAGAGAGTACAGGCAGGATGGAAAAGAGTGTCAGGAGTGATTTGTGACAGACGAGTACCAGTAAGAGTGAAAGGGAAGGTCTACAAGAGGGTAGTGAGACCAGCTATGTTATATGAGTTGGAGACAGTGGCATTGACAAGAAGGCAGGCGTCAGAGCTGGACGTGGCAGAGTTAAAGATGTTATGATTTGCACTGGGTGTGACGAGGGTGGACAGGATTAGGAATAAGTATATTAGAGGGTCAGCCCAGGTTGGAAGGTTTGGAGACAAAGCCAGAGAGGCAAGATTACGTTGGTTTGGACATGTGCTGAGGAAGGATGCAGAGTATATTGGGAAAAAGATGCTAAGGATGAAGCTGCCAGGTAACAGGAAAAGCGGAAAGCCTAAGATAAGGTTTATGGATGTGGTGAGAGAGGACTTGCAGGTGGTTGGTGTGACAGAGCAAGATGCAGAGGACAGGAAGAAATGGAAACAGATGATCTGCTGTGGCGACCCCTAACGGGAGCAGCCGAAAGAAGAAGAAGTTCTCAGTGAAATGAATGTCAGTGAAATGGGATTTTGGTGAAGTGAAGTAGACCCATATATATGATCACTACACAGAATTTTAATTGTGTGTATCTGAAGGTTGATAGGTTAATTTAGAATGCATCTGGATTACAATAAATTCCCTGACAAAGCAGCTTTTATGCAGTAGAAGAGTTATAACTGAGTAGGAGGGGGTGTAAGAAATATAAGTAATGCAGATATTGAGAGAGAGATTAAGGAAAATGGTTTCATATACTGCGTATTTTGGAATTGTGATATGCTTTTTCAGAACTTTGTTTAGGAAGACAGTCCTTCAGAGATAGATTTATCATTAATAGAAAAAATGCTAATTAGAAACAATTCAGTTCTTGTATATAAATCCTGGGGTGGGAAGGAATATATATATATATATATATATATATATATATATATATATATATATATATATATGTATACACACACACACACATATATATATATATATATATATATATATATATATATTCATACATATACATACATGTATGTGTATGTGTGTGTCTTTTAAATAACCCAGTAACATTGTCCCCATGATAGGAATGATAGGATAGCTTGCTTCAATTCTAAAATTCCCTTAAAAGCAATTCCAATTTGCAGGGACATTTTAACATATAACTTATCCCTCAAGCACTTAGCAGTCTGCATAAGTTTGTTCTTTTATCTTTAAACCCATATTGTCTTGTCTGTTCACTTTCTATGTTGCACTTGATTATGCTGTCCATCATTAACATCTGTTTCAACCTTAGTACCATGGGCAAACAGGCTAACCATACAATTCTGATCTAGCGTGATGTCTTATACAGAAATGCTTAACAGAACCATTCTCAGTGCTACACACTGTGGAACCCCTTTAGTCACTAATGCATTCTGACTCATGTTAGCTTTTATAGGATAGGTTCCTGACCCAGAGACTCTCCAGACTCTGGAACAGACTGCCCATACATGTCAAGCAGAGCACCTCTTTGGCTCTCTTCAAAAGGAACCTTGATGATTGGATGGAAGAAAGGAAATTCACCCCGGGGATCACGTCAGTCGCCCTGCTAGACAGGGGTCCAGGGAAGTAAATAGTGTGGGAAGAAATAGCCAGGGAATTGCTATGGCTAAGCTTGTATAGGCCCTAGGGACTATAGCCTAGTACCAACCTATGAACCTTTTTTATTAGCCACCTCAGCAGTTTTGATCCCACACTCTTACACTGTAATTTTCCCACAAACCACTTGTGAGATGTAGTGTGAAATGCATTAGTGAAGTTCACCTGCACTGCAGCCACTGTTTTCGTTTTGTTACCCTTAGTGGTGACCCAGTCATAAGACTGGATCAGGTTAAGCAGATTAGATAAGTGTGAATCCGTGCTCTTACTCATCTGCCGGAGAGTATACAAACAGGAACTGCACCAACTACCTTCCCAGAATTCCTTCCATGTCTTTACATGGGACAGATATAAGAGTGAATGGTCTGTAATTATCATACCATTCTTGGCCTTCTCTTTGTGTGAGAAGCACAGATATCAACCTGCAGTACTTTGGAACCATAGTGCTTTTCAGTGAGGAACATTACACATTTAATAGTGTCTCATGTGATACATCTGCATTCTTTGCATTGGCCATTAAACCATACTGCTTAATTTTCATTTTTGCAAGTCTCCTGACCTTTCTGTGTGCCATCATTATTTATCCTTAACCATCTCTGAACCTATCACAGCAACCTTCCTTTGCTAGATGTGTACCTTAAATACTTCTTTTGTAAATGCCAGTATGAATGATAAATTAGTTGTTAGTATGTTGGTCTGATCCTCTCTTTCATACTACTACTTTCACTCCTCTATTAACCCCGATGTATTCCTATATAAATCTGAAACATTAGTCATATCTATTATTTACTACATTTCCAGCTCTATGTCTACATTAGCTTGGCAAATGTCTTCATCTGCTTGTCTGCTAGTCGTCGTATATAACTTTTTTCCAAGCTTCCATATCTCATCCTGTATACCTTCTATTTTCAGTAACAACACTCATTACTTGATTCTAGCCATGTTAACTTGCCTTATCACATTATATTCTATTCCTCCATGTATGGCATTTCCCTTTTGCTTTATCACTACTGTTAGTTCCCTCAAAGCTACATCAAAATTCTTCTTCAGATCTCTCCCCTAGGAGCTATTAAACAGATGCACTATTTGTACTGTTACTTATTGGCTCCACTCTTTGCACCTTCCCTCAGCCTCAGTGTACATCAACAACATCTTTGCTTGCCTGGAAAATCACCTTCTGAAATCTAGCAACCACTGTCTCACTATATACTCTTAAGATGGGCATCCCCCTGTTGATGTTCGAAGATTTAGGTACAAAATGATTACATTTCTTTTCCTTTTGTCTAGACTGTTTCTGTTACTGAGTTGGCCATCGTTCTGCTTCTTGAAGCATTTTGTGGTTTGTGTATTGTAGCCAGCCACTAGCTGGCTGTCCGCAGCCTCTGCCTTTTAGCTTTGTCAACAGATTTTTCTTTAGCATTAAATCCTTCCTTGGTATATCTTCTCTTTTTAAACATGTCATTGCTCATCTCCTCTTTTTTCCTACCCTTCATAAACAGTCTGAATGCAGAAAACACCATGTCAGTCTGTCCCTGCCTGCAGTCCATTATGGCTGCATTGTTTGTCGATGTTTCAGTCCATATTAAAAAAGATTTTTCTTTTTGGTTACTAATAGCCCTGCTTTTGCTATCCAGTCGTGGTTTCCATGGGCACAGCACTGCTACATTTTGCTACCACCTTCAGGTCAATGATGATGACTGCTTCACACCCTTATTTTCTTAGTATTTGTCTGCAATAGTTCTCTCCCAGTCCAGGATAAATCCTTTTTATTTCCCTGTCCAGTGCCTGGCTATACATTTTTCTCATAATCACTGTCATCTTCATTGTGTTTATGCCTACATGCTGTTTTAGATTATTAACAGTTAGATACTTATCTAACAGTAAACTTTTTGCTAGTATTTGACACACAGCTTTCAGGAAAATATAAAAAGGAATTATATACACAAACATCCTTAAGCACAAAAGTCAAGCATCTGAATTATTCTTCACAATGCTTAATATAAACAGTATACCTTTTTGTTTTGTTTTAAATGAATTAGTATAACTAGAACCATTCTAATATCCAGTTGTTAAACTCTGGTAACTTGCTTATACTGACTCGTGGAAAATTCATTTAATCCGTAACTCTCAACTGTCCAAATTTTTGTCTAATATTTTGGGGTCTGTTCCTCATAAAATTTGTGGTTTTCTGGATTTTTTTTGTGGCAAATCAGTTAGGGATGAATTCACTAAATAATGACAAACATTTGAGCTTCAGACTTCATATCCTGCAGAAAATGCATGAAAACACACATCCTTTTATTTTAACAATTTTCCAAGTTTCTAAAAGCAATATTTAAAATTTGTCCCTATTTTGTGGGTTTTGTCCCCACCATTATTTTTGTATTTGTCCAGATTTTTGTGCTAAGAGTTTGAGAGCTATCTGTGTAGTTTTTAATTCCCAGGAAGACCCAAAATCTGTTCTCTAGGAGGGTGACTGATTATAGAATGTGATACACTGGATTAAACAATATTGAAAGTTTAATCACTGATATCTAGAACCAAGTTCATTCTGCAGAAATCTAACAAAAGTCATTGCCAGCATTATCTGAGCTGCTGGGCCAAGGAGATTCATTCTCCTCCTTCTGTATTCCACTAAAGACAGATGGTACACCTTTCTTTCCCATTTCTTAGCTGTACTGTCTTTACCATAACATTCCCCTATTTCTCAGTGCAAATGTTTTATATATAACAGTATCCATTTTTTTATTACCATTTATCTGCCCCCCCCACCCCCACCCCAAGCTTACTTGCCAAATGTATCCTGGTAACATTCAGTTTAGATGCAGTTTAATCTTCCTGGTTGGCTAATGGTGAGATGATTGAGGAATGACTTCTTACATGCTGCACTACTTACTGTTTGGTACTTTTTTCATCTACTGATATGCCACTCACATTCTGACACATGAGGAGAATCAGTCATTCAGGCGTCCATCAGTTTTGGTTTTCTTTTCTAACCTATTTTCACACTCCTGTCCCTCTCAGCAGCCATGACAAGCAAGAGTGCTCACAGTGATGTGTCATTTGAAATAAATAACTTCAGTGCCTGCTGTACCTCCAGCTACAGTAGTTGCTGCTTACAAGCATGCATGCAAATTATCACATGCTAGGTCTATGTGTCAGTACTGCCAAGGAATGAACTATCCCATTCCTACCAAGATGAGCAAGCCAGCAGTTGCCTTTCATTCTACCCTCTCTGGTTGGATTCACCCAGCTATGGGTCACTAAGCTGATCCTTTGTTTTATGAATCACAGTGAGTGAGGCCGTCATTCCTGTGTGCCCATAGAACAGGCTACTTTTCAGTCACTGCTTTGAAATAAGGCTCTCCTGCAGGCAGTAAATCGCTGGAGTTTAATCAAACACTTTACTGGTAACTGTTTAAAGAAGGTTATACTTTTGTTATTGATTATATTTTGCTAATTTTGGTCTATGTGTATTAAGAACTAGTCAATGGGTGTGAGGAATTTGAGGCAAAAGTGGGAGGCTGTAGGCCATCTTACTGCTTGGAGTCAGGAGATTTTTATCTTTAACTTTATAATTCTTCCCCATGTTGGTCAGCACTGTGCCTTCATTTTTTGTCAAGAAATTCTAAAAAACAGTAGTTTCAGCTTGTTTTGCGCACAGACTGTCACCCTAGGATAAAACCCTTCTGTCAGGATATAACTCCTCTGACTGTTAAGAAGTTGCATACATTTCTTTACAGCTAGAGGTGCAATGATTTATTTATTTTTTTTTAATGAGAAGTATTACCCAAGCTACGCCCTGCAGGCTACCATTTTCTGGTGTTTGACTGTGATCAATAGAAAGAAACTCTGTATGTAGTAATGCTTTTTGACTTGTTTCTCATAGGTCCCAGGCATAGCTGGATTATATTTCTGTTTGACATCTGACAAAAACCTAACTTATCTTGGTACCCAGTGTTGTGACATTGCTTTGCCTGACAAGATAACTCGGGACATGGTTAAACCTGGAAGATGTCCAGGTTTCAACTAGGCAGATTTTGCTGCACATCTGATTGTCATTTATTCAGTTTTGAAATACATTTTTTACATTTTTAGAAGGGGAGTTAACCCACTTCAAGTGAAACAACCTGAGACCAAATGACTAGTCTCCCAAATCACAGAAAGTACTAGACCGAAATGGCAACCTCTTCAATACACCAAAACATGCACACAACAAAAAACATTCCTCTCTTTAACCTAATATACCTACTCTGATGTTATGGCATTTCATATTAGGTTGTATTACATTTAATACCAACTACAAACTATAAAAATAAGTAAAACAACAAAATTACTTCTAAAGCCAAAATGTCTTTATTAATAAAAATTGGCTCTGGTGGAGTCTTGCTATTAATGTAGATAGATGAAGTCCAAACTAAGGTTCAGGCAGCATGAGTCTGATTAGCAGCTCAGGCATCTGATGGCACAGGCAAGGAGGATGAGTATGCCTATTCTTGGAGAAGGGAACATGCTAGACAGAGATCTGGCTGAGCTCTGACTGGGGTTGGCACGCATAGCAAGACAGCTCATTAGGCTGGATGTGTGAAACAGCTAGGGACTGGCTGTTGTGAGGGCCTGGGGCAGGCACATCATCAAGCCACACATCTTTATCTCCTGTACTGAACTGTGTATGCCAGCATGCTGGAAGAGGTAATTGGGCTAGGCATAACTGCCTGCGCTTGCGTATGTGATTGTTCCTGGTGCCATGTTCCATGCCTGCACTGGGATCCCTCACTCTCCATGTGTTAGTACTGACCAAGCAAGATCATCTCTGAGACAATGGGAAGCCCATCCATTGATAAGATTATTTTATGACTTTCTGGCAGGAGCATTGGAGGGTCTGAGGTTGCATATGCATAACAACTGGGAGAGCAATGTGAATGCAACCAGTACTGGTGGAAGGGATCTGGCACTTGTGCTTCAAGTACAAGAAAGTCTTCAAGGACTAAGAAAAAAATAACAAAAAAACAGTAGCACAGACAAATGTATAACACCAGCATTTAACAGAAAATCAATGGAAAATAAGTAATCAAGTCATATCCCACAACTAAATGTAGTATTTCCAATTGTCTGAATTCAAGCCAACAGATTTGATGATCTTATATTTTAGTGTAAAAATACTTTCTTTTGTTAATAACAAATCTTTTATAGACATTGCTCCTCTCGCATTTAATAAGACTTTTTCTAGTGTAGTACATTGTAAAGTTGTAAAATTGCCATTATGGTATGAATTAAAATGGGAAGCAGTAGGACTTTCTATTATTTTTTGTTATTGCTAATGTACTCCTGCAGTATTACCTAAAATTTTCTAAAAGATGAAAGCATGTCAGAGCATAAACAACTGAATCAGTCTGACAGGTAATGCCGTTCATTAGCCACAAATTTTACACCATTACATTTTGTGAAATTACTTGGCTATGAAATCACATTTTTTGCAACCCTAAATGGGAAGTTCCTTTGTGGCTGTTTGAAACACTTGCAACAAAGGATGTCTCCTTTGAAATAATAATATTGGTGAATACAATCTCTTATGGTTTTACTAGCTCTCATGTAGGAGATAGATGAAAGATTATGTAGATTATCAAAAGATTAATCAGTGAGGAGAAACTGCTGATAGAAGTCTTTCTTTCCCATCTGTTTCCCCTCCTGCTCATTCTCTCTCTCTCTAGATCCCGTCTATTTCACTGTGCCTCTTCCTTCTTCTCTTTCTTTCTGAACTTCTCTACTTCATCTTACTCTTAGTTAATCATTCTTTTCCAGTCTACGTGTAAAAAATACTTCCCACTTTCCTTCTCTTGTATAGTCCACTCTTCTGACTATTGTTGATTATCTCTAATTTTTTCTTGTTATCCTAGTATGTACTACTAGTGTATGAGCTTTTGTATTGTATAATTTGTTATTTGTAACTATCTTTATTCTGTTTGGGGCTTTCCCCCCAGGTCTCCATTGAAAAAGGGCTTTGTGCCCAATCAGACTTTCCCATTCAACAAACATTAAATAAATTAAAGTAAACAACGAATCACATTTTCTGATAACACCCTTATACTTTGTAACAAAGTAATTAGTGCTGCCAGCAGCAGAATGAGAATTATGATGCCAGTTGTTCACATTATAATTAAAATGATTCCTAGTAAGATATCTGAGAGAACCAGCCACCTTACATAACAAATTTAAATTATTCTGTTATTTGCAATCATAATCATGCTACATTCATGTAAAAAACATATCCCATACACTACATGCTCTTCTAACAAGTAGAAGTTCTTCACATGGGAGAGCAGATAGCAGGTGTGTAGGGCAAACACTTCTGCTGTGGAGGAAACTTTGTGTCTGTAGGTTTGTTACATGTATTGATGGTAGCTTTTTACCCCAAGGTAACTTACAAGAGTTAAATCCAGAAAATTTGCAGCTTCATTAAATGTGTAAACATAAAACCAAAACTGTGATCAGCAATGTCACTAAGAAAATCATATATGCAATGTGCTCACCACTTTGCACACACAAATCAAATCACCTCCATATTTAGTTGCTAACTACAGACTTCCGAAAATAATCAAGTGTAAAAATATTAATTTTCAGATAATCACACAACTAAATTTGCATGTGCAGGTGCCAAAAGGGAAACCATTATACCTCCTTTTGTTTATCAAACCTAAAAATAGTTATTTATACAAAACATGTTAAATGCACAACAAAATTAATAGCAAATCATATAAAAAGGAAAATAACAGCATCTGTGGCATGATCGTTTTTATAATGTAAACAGACTCTGCACATGTCTGGCCAAAATACTGTGTGATATCCCCACTCTGGGCCAGTAATCAAGGAGCTGGAATCCTCACCACTGGCACTGGAGAGGGACGTTCACTTGGAACAAAAATGAATACACTCAGTATTTCCAGATGTAGCTCTCTGCATCAAGCACAGTTTCCCTTAAGAACATACAGGGAACACACTCATTCTGGGTCTGGATTTCTCTGTCTGTCTCCCTCCAGGTCCCCAATAAAACTCCTCACTGGTACAGCTGTAGGGTTGAGAACTCAGCCGAGTGTCCAAGCCAAGACCTCCAGCATGCGGTCTTTGAAAGCAGTGCTTTGTGTCCCTGCTCCAAGTAGCTGACACACGCACACTTTGAGATTTGATTTTCACACATGCATACACGCACACACCTGGGAAAGGCTGGCACAGATTTACTAGCTATGCCCCCTTCTGCCCAGACTATAAGGTAGTGACACTGCCACCAGACACTGGCTACTGTTACGGTTCTTGCAAGGATACCCAGTTATACGGAGTGAAATTAGTATTAATACAAATGGTAGCTTGACCAACAGCAAAGCTTTCAGCAGTGTGAAGACCTGTCACCAAAGATATATATATATATATATATATATATATATATATATATATATATATATATACACACACACACACATACACACACAAGTACTCTCAGAGATTAAAATATGTTCTAAAAGACAAGCCACAATGAAAAGATTAATTATATTTAATAATAAATAATAAAAGAACATGAAAATACTAAATATGTATTTACAATAAATACCAGAGTTTCAATCACAGGAAATATTAAAAACGCAGGTAGACAGGTTCACACAGTTACAGAAAAAAATACTTAAATAATCTCACTATATTTTCCTGATTGATCTAAAGAATTATTATTCCTTGGTTATTTACTAGAGCAAGGCAAGATGAAATAGGAGAGAGATTCTTCTTTTTCAGATTACAAAAACAGAGTTCTCTGATACTTCAGTCTCACTTAGTATTAAACATTATTTTTAGTGATGGATTACAGAATGTCATACCATACATATGGTCATCTGAGTTCTGGTTCCCATGCAATCCGTTCACCCCCTCCCATTGCTAGAAACTGCCAGGATTTAGCACCTATGTGTTAGTAATACACACAGAGAGCCTTGCTAAGATCTGCTGCAGCTCCTGAAGTCATATAATAATTTCAAACATCCACTCTTCCAGGGTACCAATTAGTTCACCCCAGTGACAATGCAGGAAGCTTCCTAGTACATAATTTCTGTCTGTGGCTGCATTGAGAACTGTAAAATAACATCTTTTTGGCCTAGGACTGGTAATTTAATTTCAGAACATTGTTAAAGTTTGAGATTAACCTCTTCTTCCTGTATCATCTGTTAAAACATATATATTTAAACAGTTGTAATAATTCATGCATATTTCTTTCTGTCCAGTAGGGCACACTGTTGGTACATTTTTAACACAAGTGGCTTTACAAATACAGTTTTCAACACAATCATCTGTACAAAGTAGTTTGCTATACAAATGGCATATAATTCTTTACAAAATTCCAGCTAGTTGTGCTGGCATATGTCACATATCCGCCCTACTTCTCCTGGCATAGCTGGCGATACCTCACATCATCACATCTCTCCCCCTTTGAAGGCTCAAGCTAGTTTTTCAAGTGACCATTGAGAAACATTGCTTAAGAGGAATGAGCCTGTCTAGGAATACATTAACCCATACCCTGTCTTGAGAGCCCATCTGCTTTGGTATTGCTAACCCCACTGTAGTGCTGCATTGTCATTTCATATGGTACAACCCTAGACTCCACCTTAGTAACTTGGCATTTTAATGTCTGGCTCAGTGTAGCCATGTTAAGGAATTGTGGTCTATAACTACAGTGAATTTTCTTCCATACAGATAGGGTTGAAGTATTTGCAGTGCCCACACTATGGCTAGACATTCTTTTTCTACTGCTACATAACATTCCTCCGTAGGTTGGAGTTTACAGCTGAGATATACCACTGGGTGCTCTTCTTCCTCTGAGAAAACCTGGCTGAGTACAGCCCCCACCCCATGATTCGAAGCATCCTCCTGCACAACAAATTCTTTGCTGTAATCTTGATTGGCTGACATGGAAGGTCCTCCCAAAGCCCCTTTTAGCTTTTGGAATACCTGCTGGCAGGCTGGGGTCCACACTACCTTGTCTGGCCTGTTTGTCCTCATCAGGTCTGTGAGGGGAGCA
Organism: Protopterus annectens; assembly: GCF_019279795.1. Taxonomy (NCBI): domain Eukaryota; kingdom Metazoa; phylum Chordata; order Ceratodontiformes; family Protopteridae; genus Protopterus; species Protopterus annectens. Next base: position 417,549,835 of record NC_056748.1, read on the forward strand.
GCTATTGTACTATAATTGGGAACTAATTTTCTATAGTACCTTGCTGTCCTCAAGAATGTCCTCACCTACTTTTTGGTAACAGGGGTAGGCCACGCCTGAATGGCTTCCACTTTGGCAGGTTCTGGCCTGATCTTGCCACTTCCCATTCTATGTCCCAGGTAGGAGTCCTTTGCCATACCCACCTGACACTTACTGGGCTTAGTTGTCAACCCTGCCATTTGCAGTCTCCCCAAGACCTCCCAAACATGCTGAAGGTGCTCCTGCCAGGAATGGCTGTAAATGGCAATGTCATCCAGGTAAGCAAGGGCATAATCTCCTGCTCCTGCTAGGATACGATCTTCCAGCCACTGAAAGGTTGCTGGGACAGTTTTCATCCCAAAGAGTATCTTTGGGAACTCGTACAATCCTAAAGAAGTCACAAAGGCTGACCTCTCTCTAGCAGTGGGAGTCAAGGGCACCTACCAGTAGCCCTTGGTCATATCAATAGCGGTCAGATACTTAGCCCCACCTAGCTGTTTTAAGGCTTCATCTGCCCTAGTCATGGGGTAAGCATCTGACTCTATGTGATTATTTAGTTTCCTGTAGTCCACACAGAACCTGGTGCTGCCATCTTTCTTTGGTAGTAACACCACTGGGGAAGCCCAGGGACTGTTGAACTCCTAAATTACTCCCAATTCCAACATTTCCTGTATCTCCTCCCTCAGAGTCTGTCTGACTCGTAAGGGGCCTGCTTGATAGGTCTTTGAGGTCCTGTAACCACGTGGTGCTGCACCAGGTGGGTACACCCAGGTTTCCCAGTGAACATGTCTCCAAACTCCTGTAACACTGCTCGGATTTCTTGAACTTGGGTAGGGGATAGTTGCTGGGACATTGCTACCCCTTCCACTTAGTTGTCAGTCCAAGCCTCACAGAGAAGATCAGTCACCCTATCCCCCTCAGACTCCTCCTGCCATCCACTGCAAACTCTCAGCACCAGGTCCTCTCCATCATGGTAAGGTTTCATCATGTTAACATGATACAGTTTGTGCCCCTGCCTAGCAGGTCTACCATGTAGTTAACATCACTGAACTAACTTACCACTTTTGAAGGGTCTCTTCCAAACTGCCTGCAGCTAATTGTGTCCTGACAGGAATGAGAACCATCACCTGCAGTCCCACACCATATTCTTGGGCTTGAGCATTCCTGTCATACCAAACCTTTTTCTGCTGTTGGGCTCCTGCCAGGTTCTCCCGGGCCAAGCCCATGATGTCCCTAAGCCTTGTCCTGAGATTTAGAACATATACTATAACAGACTCCTTGTGAGATTCACACTCACCCTCCGTCTCATCACGAATCAAATCTAAAGGCCCCATCACCCTATGCCCATACAACTCAAAGGGTGAAAAAACTGTGGATTCTTGGAGTACCTCTCTGTATACATACAGCAGAGGGGGCAAATATTTGTCCCACTCTCTCTTAAACTGGTCTGCAAATGCCAGCAGCGTAGAGTTTAACCTGTCCACAAGACCATGAGTCTGGGGATGGTAGGGGGTGATCTTTAGGTGCTTCACCCTGCAGCGCTTCCACACACAAACCGGCAGGTCTGACATGGAACTGGCACCTCTGTCAGTCAGTATTTCTCTCTGGGAACCTACCTTGCTGAAAATCTCTAACAAAGTGTTTGCCACCTTCTCTACCTTGAAGGAGGACAAAGCCACTGCCTCAGGGTGTCTAGTAGCATAATCTACTACCATCAGGATATACTTCTTCCCTGTAGAACTTTGGGTACTCAGAGACCCCACAGTATTCATAACTACCCTTTGAAACAGCTCCTCAGTCACAGGCAAAGGCATCAAAGGAGCTTTGACCTTGTCTCTTGCCTTGTGTACTTTTTGGCACTGCTCACAGGTCCTGCAGTATCGTGTTACATCCCTTGCAATCCCAGGCCAGTAAAAGTTCTGCATAATACGTCTCTTGGTATGCTTCATGTCCGTATGACTTGCAAAGGGAATGTCATGGGCTGTGGCTAGAATTGCCAGACGGGTAGACTCTAGGCACTACCAACTGTTGTATTACCTTACCCTCTAGCCATCCCTCAGTGGTCCACTCCCTGTACTTGTAACCCTTTGTTGTAGTATACAGACTCCCATTTTCCTTGAGAATCAGGCGCCTCCCTAGCTACCTCCGTCAAGCCTCTTACTGTAGGGTCCAAGAGTTGAGCCTCTATCAACTCTGTCTTTGTAACTTTTCACAGCTCCCTTTCCACAGGAAGTCTGTTATCCTATGGCAGCATTGCCTCACTGTCAGCCTGGGTATTACCACTCATCTCTGCCCTTGCAGTCACTCTGTCCAAGGGAACATCAGTACCTACCAGCAGCTGTGGCTCACCTTCAGGCTCACTGCTACAGGGTAGCTCCCTCCCTGAAATAGCCACGTCACCAGCCCTGGCTTCAGGTGTGAGGACTGTCTAGGCCTCCCTCATGCTACCAGACCCAAATGCCTGTCTCCAAGCCTGACTGCATGTAACTGCATGCAGAGAAAGTACTGCATTATCAGAATCATTCCCTATCAAGACATCTTGCAGAGACATTCTCAAACACACCTACTTGCTTGCTTCCTTTTCCACCCTTCCAGTCAAGGTGAATCCTGGCCAAAGGCATTTGGAATGGGATCCCTCCTAAAGCTCTGACTGGAGTGGACTGCCCAAGCAGGTACTGCTCCTCTTTAACCACTGTGCAGGATTCACAATGGTTATGTCAGAGGCTGCATATCTCTTAGCAGTGGCCTGCTTTCCATCTACTAAGATCAGATATAAACTCCGGTGATAGTATGGTACCCCTGTTGTCTCCAGACAACTTACCACTGGCAGGCATACTGTTATTCCCACTTGCTGGCTCCCCCAACTTTTGTTCCCCACCTTGCATCCATGGACATCTATATGATACATGGCCCCACTGGTTACATTTAAAACATTTAAACCTTGATCCTGGCCATGTACTTGAACTAGTGGCTTCCCCTGTTAGTGGCGTACTTTGTTAGGGTGGCTTAGTCTGCCTACCTTGGGTTTCCTTATGTCCATGTGCAGCACTGGGTATCCTCTTCATGTGCAGTGATGTCCTGCTTGCTAAGCAGAGATCTCCCTTTTCACCCAGCTCATCTGCAGTTACAGTCTCGATCTGCCAACCATATCCTCATGTCCTCAGACAAAGTGCAAGGGCTTGTTCCCTCACTAAAAGGTCTACCAACCCTTCAAAATTGGTGACCTGATGCCCACTCATCCAAGTGCTTAACTCAGCAATATAATCACACACACTTTCATCTGACTTGCGTCTATGCTCACAAAACTTTTTCTGTAAGCTTCAGCTGTTAGCTTAAAACATTAAAGTAAACATTTCTTTACTTGTTCATAATTTAAACAATAAATATCAGACCATTAAGAAACAGCAGTTACAGCTGTACCATGGAGTAAGGGGATCAGGAACCGTATCCAGAGCCCTTGGTCAACATTATACTGCTTACATACCCTTTCAATTATATCAATAAAACTATCAAAATGATCACCCTCTGTAAACTGTGGAAGAAATGTACTGACCTTGATTGCTTCTAGGGTTCAGTTATTCCCTTCCCCATTACCTCCATGACCCTAGCAAAAAGTCAGCATCTCCCTGTCATGTTGACACTGCTTCTCATTTTCTTCAGCCTCCAAATGCTGCAGTCTCTCTACTGTTTCTTATTCCAAATGTTTGCCCTCCAGTTCAAGTCTCTCTAACTTCAGACAAGTTTTAAGTCCTCTGAGGAAAAGGTAAACTGTCCTGTTTTTGAGGTCTGCAAACTCCCATCACCAGACCGGTTAACCTTCTGGCTGTTGATCTGAGCTACAGCTGCAATTAGGGCTGAAATAATTTCCTTATTAGTCGGGTTGGCATGCACCAGCCCTTTGGCTTCACACCCCTTGGCCAACTGGTTGGCAGCTTGCCATAATCCTCTGCTGACATCATTGCCTGCTTTCCCTGACCAAACTAAACTAATAAAAAATAAATAAATCTTTTGTGAAATGAAACTCTGAATGTTTACCTTGTGGCTGCTGAGAATGCACACCTTCAGTGACAACTGCCTACAGGCTACATAACTTCAATTAATATCCACACCACTGCTCACCAATATGTGATGTCCTCACTCTGGGCCAGTAATCAAGTAGCTTAAATCCTCACTACTGGTACTGGAGAGGGACGTTTACTTGGAAGAAAAACGAATACACTGTATTTCCAGAAGCAGCTCTCCACATCAAGCACAATTTCCCTTAAGAGCACACAGGGAACACACTCAGTCTGGAGTCCAGATTTGTCTGTCTCCCTCCAGGTCCCCAATAAGACTCCCCACTGGTACAGCTATTGGGTTGAGACTTCAGCAGAGTGTCCAGACCAAATCCTCCAGCACCCTCTCTGTGAAACCAGTGCTTCATGTCCCTGCTCCAAGTAGCCAACACACACACACACACACACACACACACACACACACACACACACACACACACACACACACCTGGGAAAGGCTGGCACAGATTTACTAGCTATGTCCCCTTCTGCCCAGACTATACCCTAGTTACACTGCCACCAGACACCCCAAAGCCGGCTACTTGGAAGGGTACCCAGTTATACTGATTGAAATTAATATATCACCAAGGGTCTATATTACATAGACGAACGCTTAAATGTTCGATCTCTAAAGGTCGACCTTTAGAGATTAGAACATTTAAACATTCATCTATCTAATACAGACCCTATCACCAAGTATTCCCAGAGATTAAAATATTCTCTAAAAAGTCAAGCCACAATGAAAAGATTAAATATATTTAATAATAAATAATAAAAGAACATGAAAATATGAAATATACATTTAAAATTAACACCAGAGTTTCAGTCACAGGAAATATTAAAAGTAACACAGGTGGACAGGTTCACACAGTTGCAGAAAAAACAATACTTAACTAATCTCACTATATTTTCCTGACTGATCTAAAGAATCATTATTCCTTGGTTACTTACTAGAGCAAGTCAAGTTGAGGTAGGTGAGAGATCCATCTTTGTCAGGAGTGCTCTGAGACTTCAGTCTCACCTAGTATTAAACATTATTTCTAGTGATGGGTTACAGAGTGACATCATATACATCTGGTCATCTGACTTCTGGTTCCCATGCAACTCCCACATTGCAAGAAACTGCCAGGATTTAGCACCTATGTGTCAATAATACACACACACAGAGCCTTGCTAAAATCTGCTGCCACTCCTGGAAGTCATAAAACAATTTCAAACTCTACCTTTCCAGAGAAGCAATTAGTTCACCCCATTGACAATGCAGGAAGCTTCCTAGTATAGACTTTTTGTCTCTGGCTGCATTGAGAACTGTAAGATAACACCTTTCTGGCTTTGGCCCTGTAATTTAATTTCAGAACGTTTAAAATTTGAGATTAGCCTCTTCTCTTCCTGCATTCTCTGTTAAAACATATACATTTAAACAGTTACAATAATCCACGTATATTTCCTTTTCTGTCCAGCTGGGCACACTGTCGGTGCATTTTTAACACAAGCAGCTTTACAAATACATTTTCAGCACAAGCATCTGTACAAATCAGTTTGATATACAATCAACATGTAATTCTGTACATAATTCCAGCTAGCTGTGCTGGCATATGTTACACAGCCACTGCCCTACTTCTCCTGGCATAGCTGGCAATACCTCACATTGTCACATACTGTGGTATTTTTCATCATGCAAAAGTGAGTCTTTTGTTCATTGCCTCAACATTTAGGATTTTTCCCTTTGGTAATTATGCCAAAATATTGTCTGGTATCAAACCTTAAATGCTTTCAGTATGTCAGCCCCTGGCAGATTCATTAAGTTCTGTAACTTTCTAGATAACTGCATCATACACCATGTTTCTTCTTTACACACTAATATAGTGAGGTATTTAAGAACAAACATCTGTGGTGGAAGCATGGGATACATAAAATATAGTGTAGGAAAAAACTCAGTATAACTTCTAAATGGTGCCCGACTTTTAACCTCAGCCTAGCCCAAAAATTATTAACAAAGACAAACTGATCAATCAAGGCTTGCTTTGAGTTTAAACTTGCAAATAAAACAGAAGAAAATAGTGTTCTACAATTACATTAGGAAACACAGAAGTAATACTAATAGCTCTGGTGTCATAAGACATCAACAGTGTGCAAGGTAAGAACTTCAGAACCCAACATGTAAGGCCATTACTATACAAGACTGAGAGGGTGACCCTTTGCTCTGTCTACTAATCAGTACCAGTTCTTGGTCCTCAGTAATTACAGGAAGTTTAATATGTGCTATATAATTAAATAAAACCATTTACATAATCTTTGTCCTTAGACTTTGTTAGCTGACCTCTATGATTCCTGTCTACAACAGAGAATCTAAAGTTGGCACCAAGAACTACAGACTAATTGATTTCACCATTATTCTTGTATGGTCATGTAAATGATTTTTATGGAACTTGTTCAGAGGCTACATTGGCACTCTCCTGTTTTGGTATGTGAACCAGAATCTTTTTAATAGAATATAATGTCTACTAAATTTGATTAGCTGTTTTTTGGGGGAGGAGGGAGAATACAACTGCCTTAATGAGGGTTATGCATACACAGTCTACTTGTATCTCTAAGGCTTTCAACACTATCCCCTGTGAAGGAATTTTAAGAAAATAAGTGAGCTTCGAGTTCAAAGATGGCTGCCATTCTGTGAACACTGCACATCTACAGCTCTTCATTTATCCTGAGAAAAATTTAACCCTGAAGCTTTACTACGAAGTATTTAACAACAACATTTGGCTAATATGAAATCTATTACATCCAAGTATCGGATGAGAGGTGGAAGAACCTGGAGAAATTAAAGAGTTCAACAGGATTAGAACTGATTGAGTGATGGACTCTGAAGAGAGCGTCAAACAAAAGATCTGTCTGAGTAAACTTGGTCTATTTACTATTAAATTACAGTAAAGTGCAGTACTGATCTATAATGTCAAAAGAAGATAAAAGCATGGATATAACAACAACAAAAAACAAATTATCAGAACTTCAATCACCAGAAAAAGATTTAACTTCAAAAAGACAGAAAATTACAAAACAACAGGAACTTCTAAAATCAGGGAATAAAAATAAACTGGAACAACTGGCGAACATGGAAGATATCAAAACTGCCTTGTTACCCATTCAAGAAGCTTTGAAAGAGCTATCTAACCAAGTACAATCTTTTGGCATTTCCTGTAATCAAATCCTCGAAAGAATGGACAGAACTGAAGCTAGAATTTATGAGAATGAAGACAAAATATCACTGCTTGCTAAAAAATCTAATACTCATGATCTGGATATCCAATCTATGCAAGCTAAAATTGTAGATCTGGAGGCGAGATCCAGGAAGAATAATATAATTATCAGAGGGATACCGGAAAATATTCTTTACAATGACTTAATTCCATCCATTACACAAATATTTGCAACGCTGTTCAATGACTCTGATATGGCTAAACAAATAATAATAGAGAGAGCCCACAGAGCTTTGAGGGAATCACAAGCTTCAAATATACCAAGACCAGTGTATGTTAAAATTCTTAACTACCAAAACGTAAATAAAATAATATTAACTGTAAAAAAGAATGGAGGATTTATTATGTGGAATAATAACAAAGTTTCTGTGGCCCAAGATTTGCCTCTGCAAATAAGGCAAGCATTATCGGCATACTGCAAGTTTCTTATTGAAAAACAAATTAAATTTCAAATGAAGTATCCCAATACACTTATTTTTACAGTTGATGGCTCCAAATATGCTGTTACTACAAAAAAAGAAGCTAAATCTACCTTTTTGAAGATTTTTAAGACTTTGCCTGCTTCAGAAAGTTAACCTGGTCTTCGGATCCGACTGCCATAACACCAGAGCTTGGATTGGTTTTTTGCTGCAACTCGAGGCTTCTTGGTTCTTTGTTCTAGGTTTTCAGGCCACCAGGCCTCTTCTTAATCAGATAAGTACCTGTTTTGCAATTCCTGATCGTTCGCGAAGCATTTCCGATTCTTTATAGCTTTCATGAGCTTCATTTTCCCACGAACTAACAGGAAATGCTTCTGCAGCTGCTGAGGGTACGATATTGAGGTGGCACTTCTGGAAGTCCGCCCGTTTAAAGGTTCCCCCGTCGTGAAATCGAAGGCTTGTTTCCAGGCTTGGAAATCTGAAGAACACTGTTTAAAGAAGAAGATTGTAAATTAGACTGGAATATTAACACTTGTTTATATTTCATATACATTGAAGTATTTAATTAACTAAAGTTTTCATCTTTTCTATTCAGGTATGTAATTATTTAAGTTAATGATGTGGCTGTATAAAGGACTATACTAAACAGATTAGTTAACAGAAAATAATCATTTTAATACACTCATGACTAGTCAGACTAGCTGTCTAGTAATAATTACTCTTCTAAGGTTACTGAAAAGCTGATGAAAGATAGAGTGTGTCATGTAAAATTAAAAATTATTATATAGGTGCTGATTCTTGTGTTTAGTGTAGGGACTACAAATATATTCACTCACAGTATTCATTAACTGTATGCACAAAAAGGTTAGGATTTGATTTTAAAATTATTTTTACTTGCCTTTCTTAGTTAAGAGTAAAAGCAAAATATGCCGGGATAATGTAAGTTTATTGAAAAGCAAGGTATACATTATTTTCTTTAGAATTTAGTTAAAGTAATGAGGAAGATAAAAAGCGGGACGTATTTGGAACCTGGAATATTACACTGTATGTTGCAGTTTTAAAATTAGTTGGTATAATGCAGTGTATTTTAACTGCTGTACACCAATAATATAAGTAATCAGAAAGGGAAGGGGCTCTAGAGGAGCAGTACATAGTCTGAGGTACTGCACTGTTGGTTATTTATTAATGTGAAAGATCAATCGACTAATATATTAAATTTCAATTCAGGCTCTCAACATCTGTAAAATACATTGTCTTTTTTAGGTATACAATCTGATTTATTGAATTTTGGTATAGATGTGGCTATATATAATTATTTACTATAATGTGAGTACTGACAAATATAATGGTTATACTAGTTAGTTGCTAAACTGTTATAAAACTACAGTAAGTAATAGAAGTAGCTCAATTTTTCACTTTAATTATTCTTATTTCTGGTCTCAGATAATCTAGATTGTACAATCAATGAAGGATCCTGGTATGATATCGAACTGGTTTTTATTCACTTTTCTTTGCTTTATTTCTCAAGTGGTACTTCACATTGTTGATTGTATAGAAATTAATAATTGTATTTCATATTACTGGTTTGTGTCACACATTTGAATTCTTTAGGTTTAAATATTAACTTTTATAGTCTTTTAAGTAATGTTTCTTATATATTATACTAACTTGTTAGCTATTTTACTTTTGGAAGAATTTTAGTGAGTCACAGCAAATTATGAAAATTAGGTAGACATTTCAGATTAAATGGAGAGGAACTTCAAAATTTTATATATGTTGTTAAGATCTTTCTTTTTGATATAGTTAATGAAATAGATAAAACAAGAGATGTGGATGTTTGTAGTGTTTAATAGGGAATGATTAGGTTAGACTTTATAGATTTAATGTAATATTCATAGGTTTTTTGCATGATATAGATTTTACATATTTTAAGGTCAAGAACAGATATTTAGTAATCTTATTAAACAGTTAAATTTTTAACAATGTGAAATACCTGTGTATGTCCTGGTCCAGGGGTATAGTGGGTAAGCACTGACGTGGGACGGGATAGCAAGAATGCTTTCAGGAAATGTATATTCTGCAAACATATTTGAATTTATCACATTTCGTCAAATGTAAAGTACACCTACATAAAGTAAAGATCTTAGTATGTGGGATATAGACTCATGGAATACTAAAGGGCTCCAGAACTTGAAGAGGAGAAAATTATTTTTTCATTTATGTTTTGCAGGCAAAGGCATGCTTTATTCTACTCCAAGAAACTCATTTGACCAATGATCAGTGGGCAAGTATTAAGAATAAGAAATGGATTAGAGAGGTGGTAGCCTCAGAAGGTAAAACTAATAGTGCGGGAGTTGCGATAGTAATAAAAAAACAATACCAAGATAAAATTCTAGATTCTAAAACAGATAAAGAGGGAAGATGGTGCTATGTGATTCTTTCATCCACCCTTTATGACAAACCTATTTTACTTCTTAATATATATGCACCATGTAATAATCAACTTTTTTATAGCATCACTGTATCCCATTTTAAATCAATATATTAATTATTATATAATTATAGGAGGTGACTGGAATGTGTATCAAGATCCTAAATTGGATAAATCAAGTTCACATAGATTATTTAATAATCAAGCAGTAATAGCATTAAGTGAACTTAAAGTGGATTTTAAATTATACGATCCCTTTAAATATGCAAACTACCAGTTTAACACAAATAACTTTACATTTTATTCTACTTGTCATAAAATGTGGTCTCGAATATATTTTTTCTTGATCTCAGAGATATTAATTAATTTAGATCCCTGTCTTTCTATACAAGCTCGATACTTATCTGACCACTCTAAAATTACTCTAAGTTTCAATAAAGACCTTAGGAACAGCTTACCGCACAGAGGTTACAATTGGTCTCTAAATCCTAACTTATTAAATAAAGATGATATAATCCAGGAAATCCAAGCTATTTTAAATCTTCTATTAGTTAATGTCTCTAAACAGCAACATGCTCCTGATATTGAATTGGTGACAATCAAAGCACAAGTAAGGGGGATTTTTCTCCAAAAAGTTCCATATTAAAAAAAATACAAACTAGAGATGTACAAAGACTGGAAACTAAAATTAAGTTACTAGATCAGGATTTAATAAGGAATTATAACAAACAAACAGAAACAGAATTATTAAAGTGTCAAAAGGAACTTTTTTTAATCCAAAATAGTAGACCGTTGTTCCATGAACATAAAATGTTGGTAAGGTATGCTAACCATATTCAAACGCCATCTAGGGCCTTAGCTCGAATCATTAACCAAACGAAAATACCTTTTCTTATTCCTGAAATACAGTTCGAAAATAAAGGATATACAAAATCCGAGGATATTATAAATGTCTTTGAATTAATATATTCTCAAATTTATGGTGATCACCAGGAATTACTTACAAATAGGACTACTAATGATTTTTTACAAAAGATTATTTTTCCGAAAATAGATGGTAACTCTCAGGTAGATTTAATTAAACCAATCTCCTCTGAGGAAATAATTGAGGTAATTAAAAAATTGAAATCTCATAAAGCACCGGGACCGGATGGTATGACGGCTGAGTTCTATAAAACTTTTTGTGATACTCTTGGCAAAATACTTCCTCATATATTTAATTATATAATTAACAACAAAATTAATGATCCTCATTTTAACGCATCCAGAACAATTCTCATACCTAAAGAAAATGCAGACCTTCATAATCCGGATAATTATAGGCCTATTTCACTTTTAAACATTGATATGAAAATTCTGACCTCTATCTTAGCTATTAGATTGAAGAAGGTAACAGATTCAATAATATCTAATGAACAAGCTGGTTTTATGAATGCCAGACAAACTACTGACAATACTTACACTTCATACTTTAATTTCTTATGCCAGTCAAGGAAATCTTAATGTCTATGCACTGATAATTGATGCCCAAAAAGCTTTTGATAGAGTTAATTTAAAATTTTTGTTTGATACTTTACCATATTTTGGTATACCTCAAGAATGTATTTCAACATTACAAATATTATATAATAACCCTTATACAATTTTATATATCAGTAAAATCTTCTCTAAAAGAATACAAATTAGAAACAGAACTCATCAGGGTTGTCCTTTATCTCCTATATTATTCAATTTATATCTAGAACCATTATTTTTACATATCAAACAAAACATATACCACAATGCCCCAGTAATTTGTGGTACTAAAATATCCATGGCGGCTTTTGCTGATGACCTTAACATTTATTGTATGACACCAGTTTCAGATACCAAAAAAATTTTAAAAGTGGTGGATGATTTTGCAGAGATATCCAACTACAAAATAAACCTTAAAAAAACATTTTATTTCCTTTAAAAACGCCGAAACCCTTTTCACTTTTACCATTACTAGGACAAGTAAAATCTGTAGATAAAGTAAAATATTTGGGTATTGTTTTCTCTACAGATAATAGAGATTTCTATGGTAATAATGTTAAGAAGATTTGGGATCATATATTATCTGACTTAGGAAGATGGAAGAATGTAAAATTACCAATAATGGAAAAGGTTTCTATTATTAAAATGAATATATTGCCCAGAATATTATATATTTTTAGAGCTACTCAAATTTTAATCCCTAAGAAATTCTTCAAACAAATTCATATGGTAGTGGCTAAATTTTTATGGGAACCTAAGAAAACTAGAATCTCATACGATAAACTGATGACTCCAAAAAATAAAGGAGGTCTAGATTTACCTAATTTTGAATTATATTATCTAATAATAAACTCTAATAGAATTTTAAAAACTGCAAATTATGAGACATCTAGTAATAAATGGTCACCTAAATGGTTGGTTTTGAATTACAAACATGTTGTAAGTTTGAATATTAATCCTAAATCATTACCTTTTTTAAGTAAAGACACCTCGAAATCTTATACTCTAATGGAGCACATTAGACTATATATACTAATGATACAAAATTTCTTTCAGTCATTAAATCTCTTACAGCATATGATGACTTTTCAACCCTTTCATAAGAATCCGAATTTGAAAATCAATAATCAATTAATAGACCTTAAAAAATTTCCACTTATAGTGGATCTAATTTTACTTGATATGTACCCATATCTAAACTATTCAGCACATGATATATTAAAAGAGATGAACCTCCCTAAATCTTACCTTATCATATTGAGACAGCTAAAGGATCTCTCCATAACCTACTTTAGAGATTTCAGAATTAATGAGGAAGATTTAACCAGTTGTTCTAATTTATGTCAAACTCTTATACAGGATAAGAAATTTATAATGTCTACAAATAAATTGGTAAAAGACTTGAAATACCAAAGTCAAATACCCTTGTCAAAATACTGGAAAGAGAAAATACCATTGTTAGGAGAAAATAAAATACTAAAAGCAATTTAACAATAAAATCAATCTCTCTTCAAAAGTTATTATTTACCCAACTGATGATACTTAATAATGCTTACTACACACCACTCAGCCTGCATAAATTTAACTCTAAAAACTGGCCTATTTGTCCATATTGTAAAGATCAAACAGCTGACCTCTTGCACATGTTCTGGAGCTGTAAATGTATGTATACATTTTGGAACTCTTTAAAAACTCAACTACAAAAGATGGGTTATCAACAATCTACACTTTCTTGGGAATTTATGATTTTACATATCCCTCCGAATAACTTGGATAGATCCCAAATGATTATACTTATAAACATTTTCTTGTTAATGAAACTTTATATAGCCACAAATTGGTTGAATCCATCCCAAACTTCATGGGAAAACTTTAAAAGTTTAGCGATGAAACATATTTTAGCTCATAACTTATTAATAAAGGATCATAGAAAAGGTATAAACAATCCGAAAATATGGGAGCAAATTTTCAACATATTTGTTGGCTGAGTATTCCGAAGTCAACTTAACCCCTGGACATACATACTTAATCTGAAGTTAGTATTAATAATCCATCATAATAATAGTAGACCTTTAAATACTCTTTGTCTTTTTTTTTCTTTTTTTTGACTTTGTTTAACTGATGGAAGCATTCATGTAAACAGTGTACATATTTTGTAGTATTGTTGTTAGAAGTGTTATTTAGTTATTATTTGTCCTTTATTTTCTGTAATATTGTATGAACATTAGGTAAAATAAAAAAAGATTTATTATTGAAAAAAAAAAATGAGTGAGCTTGGGGTCCATGTTTATATAGTCCATTGGGATGACAATTGGCTTTCCAAAAGCACCCAACTGTTAAAGCTAGGAGGTTCATGGGTTCATAGTTTAGTACTAAGCTAACTGCCCTTGCGAGCCATTTTAAGCCTAGCCAATTATCCCTTGTGCGACTCAAACCCTGCACCTTGTGTTTGTAAGGCAAACACCTTAGCCATTACGCCACCCTCCCAACCCCCTTCAACAGCTCTTTGTGACTGAAGTTACCATTTGAGTACTGCAGAGCTCAGTTGAGAGCCCACTTCTTTTTGGCACTCTTTTTCAGATTCACAGTTTGGTAGCAGTAGCCTCTAGCTCACTCAAGTTTGCTTATCATTGCAAACTGGGTAGTACTGTTCTCTCTCTCCATAAGACTTTACCAGAAGTATTGCAGACAAATCTCTAGGTAGTGCAAAAAATATGACTTTGCCTTCATTGTATTAGCAAGTGTTGGATAGTAACTTTCAGAAAACAGATGGTCCCAGCTAGCTATTGTACTGGGGGAAAACACTTAGTCCTTTTTTTAAGGACCTGGGTTCACTTTTGACAAAATGTTGTCATGGTGTTAAAAAAGCCTTAACTATAATTCATTTGATACTAAAGAGGATTTTTTAATAGCTTTAGGAACTTCAGTGTTCTACAGTACACTTCAGCTGTGCAGAAAATCCATCGTGTAAGGTCTTTTATTAGTCTCTTGGTGAAACACTTGGTTCATCCTGTGATGATTCTAAGGTGTCTCACAAGGTGGTGGACAGATGGCTTTTTGGACTTCAGAAGTTGTACATCGTATCAGTAGTGTAATGCCTCCTGAAGGGGATCTATATCTTGTTTTCTTAGCAATGAAAGACCCTCTCCTGTATTGAGATACTTGTCTCTCTCTGAAGTGTACCAGTGTTAAGGCCAGTAGTTGTACAAAGACAATCGGTCTTAAAATGTTTTTTTAATTGTAGTGACAAACACAACAAATGTATTACTTAACTACTGCTTCTTAAAACAATGCCAGTCCTTTCTCACTGGGCCTGCATGAATACAGATACATGAGTCCCTGTAAGTTTCGACAACCTCTGGATTTCTGGGTGAGGGTAGGCTTCTACCTCAAATGACAAGGCTGTCTGAATATAATAGATACATTACTTTGATCTTTTATGAGTCTGCATTAATTTGTGGTGTGAAACATTTTTCGTAGTGCCTTGTCAATTTTAATATTGCTGGAATGTTTCTCTCCTGCATGCGGTACCTTTTAAAGGTGCCTTGACTCACAAATTACAGGAATACGTGAATGAATGCATGAATTAAGTTTTTTAAATTGGTGACTTATCCAGTTCCAGAACTTAAAAGTACATCGTTAACCATCCTTCTCTGACTTGAAAGGGTCCAAAGTATCTGCTTTTATTTCAACAAGGCTGTTGCTACTCCATCCAACAGTATCTCTTACTAATCCTACATGAGCAGCCTAACTTCGGAAGGAAATTGTGAAAAAAATATCAGAATAATTATTTTTTTTTAAATCTTTTTTAAGCTTACCTAACCACTACTGTAGTTTCTTAACTTTATTTTTCCTCTGCCCCAGCAAATGCCATTTAGCAGCAGCCCCCTCCATCTACAGTGTCGTCCATTTGTTTCCCGATTTATTCTTTTTACTCTTCCTACATCACTGTATCAGTAAAGATGTCTGCACGTACGGTTTTTGCAGGGCCAAACCAAACCAATCCAGTCCACAAGCGGCCAGCAACAAAGGGTAATCAACACAACATGACAAAGTAGTTTGAGTACTTTATTTGAATGAGTAAGTCCCAGACCGGTTTCAGCAAACCTGCCTTCCTCAATGGGATATGTAACAAATAATCCCATGCATTTGTAACCTATTAAATAGTACATTCTTCCAATAGGAAGTCAGCTTCACATGTTAAGTCACTTCCTGTACCATTGGTTAATAAAAAAAAAATGAACAAATAAAGTCACCATTATATGTATTGTAAATCAAAATTCATTAATTTTATAGGTGATTGTTTAGCCCCAGTGAAAATAGACCCCCCAATTTTATAATCCAATATTTCTCCTTTCTGTTTAAAATAGAATGCCAGCCCTGCTTGTTACTTCTATTGCCAAGGATCCTGTCTATAATCATAAAGTAGAACTGGGCAGTACTGTGAAGCATACAATGTCTATATAGTGCATTTATCAACCTCTTATTGCGTATATCACTCCTATGTTCAGACATACGGAGACGCAAGGTCTGCCCTACATAGAATGCTGAACAGGTGCATGTTGCAACTTGCTAGGTATATACCCCAATCCGTTCCACAATTACCAAAAAGATCTGGTATCATAAAGCTGACTGGTATTTTTGCTAGTAAATTCTTTGGACTTGAATATATATTGGCATAAGAAACAGTGACCACAGGGAAAGGTGCCCAACAATCTGTCCCCATTTGATGGTGTACCGCACCCCCTGTGCTGGTATGTTTAAAATGAGAAAAATGTGATCCTAATGTTTTTCCTTTCCTATAGGAAAACTAACAATTGGGACCAAGGACATGATGTAACTCCTCATTTGCTAAAAGTATATTCCAATGTTTGTAAATTGCCTTCCGAATCAGATTGATATTACGACCATACGTAGTAACAAACCTGATAATATCATCTTCCATCCTCTGTGTTTTGTCTTTGTATTCTAATAATTGTGTCCTGTCCAAGGCTGAGGCCCAATCACTGGCAGCTATGATGTCCTGTTGTTTGTAACCCCTGACTATGAATCTGTTAGTGAGATCCTGTTGTGAGGTAATATAATCCTCCATTGTGGAACAGATTCTTTTAATGCGTAAGAACTGGGACTTGGGGATATTACGAATGTTATGACTTGGATGCATGCTTGTGGCGAAACGCAGGTTGTTGTACTGGGGATATTTGCGATACACCTGAATTCTTAATGTGTTATCAAGATTTCTGGTAACTGTAACATCCAGAAAATTAATTTGATGGTAATTTGAATTTAATGTGAATTCTATTCCCCATTTGTCATTGTTCAAATATTCAACAAATTCCAATAGATATTGTTTGTCACTCGCCACACCAACCAGCAATCATCCAAGTATCTCCACCAAATATCCAGTTCATTGATATAAATGTTATGTGTGGGGTCATATATCAGCTGTTCCTCAAGATATGCCATGAACAGGTTAGCATAAATGGGGGCAAAAGATGCCCCGATTGCCGTACCCTGAGTCTGCCAAAAACATTCACCCTGAAAGTAAAACATTTTTGCTGAGAACATGCTCTGCCATACATATTAATAGGGTGTTAAACCCTGCTGGATACAAATTGGCTCGATTTAACCAAAAAGTCAAGGCCTGAAGACCAGCCCAGTGAGGAATGTTAGTATTATTAAGCCTTAGCATCAAGGGTACATAAAAGCCAATCTGGCTCTAATTGACTATCTGATACTATCTTGAGAAATTGTGTCGTATCCTGTATTCTAGCACGAATCAAACTTAGCAAAGGTTTCAAGTACTGGGTCAAAAAAACAGACAAGGACTCGGTCAATGAACCCCTGCTGGAAACTCTGGGCCTACCCAGAGGTTTAGTCACTGATTTGTGTATTTTGGGTAAAAGGTATAATATTTGTTTTTGTGGATCTGAGACCATTAAGTGTAATTTCACAGAATCCAATATAATACCTTCATCGACAGCCTTGCTTAAGAAGGAATCTATTTCCCTTTTGAAATTAGGTGTGGGGAAAATAGGCATACACATATAATGACGAGAGTTGGACAACGGTCCATTTCCCTCCTCCAGATAATAATCCGTATTCAAAATGACTATTGCCCCTCCCTTGTCAGACGGTAATATAACAGTATTTTTATTGTCCTTCAATTGCTGTAAGGCTTGTCGTTCCCCAACAGTACGGTTATGACTGAGCAGAGTATACTGACCCAATCAAAAATGTAAATCTTTGAGCACTGCCTGTTGGAATACAGATACGTGCTTATTCATAGGAGGCATGTAATCTGATTTCAAAAATTTGAAATCAGTCGATCTTTGAGAAGCATCCCTAGATCCAAAAAATAGTCTTAAATTCAATCTATGACAAAAGTCATGTACATCAGTGACAATACTAGTTTCATCAACAAAAAAACCACCAACATAGTTTAAACCTTTATTAAGTAGTTGTTTCTGCTCAGCGGTAATTTCCACATTAGAAATATTAAGAATGTTGTAGTCAGCTTCCCCTACCGGGACATAAAGGTTTGAAGAAAACCCTCCACTGTCTTTATTTTTATGTTTTTTCCCACCCTTCCTCCTCTCATGTCTAAAGGTCTCACTGAGGCAAACTCTGCTGTGGAGATTTTCATTTTTGACATCTATTTCCACGAGAAATCAGTGATGGTGTGAAGTCCAAATAGACAAAACATTATTTTGACATCCATAAAGGGTGATTTATTTACCCTGGCCCTAACCAGTCTGTTTTGGCAACTTGCCATGCTTCTATGATTCTGTCGGCCGTACAGGGTTATGCTTACTTAAATATGTTCTCCCAGATGCCAACTACAGCACATAACCGGAAGTAAACACTTGTGGACCTTTGTGCTACAGTTTGCCATGACACCATACTCCCATGATGTCCGTACCGCAGTAGGCTAAGCTGCAGTCCCTATCCCTAGGTTAAGCAAGCTGGTGTCAGCTACTCATTCCCTAATTATGTGTTCCTTTGTTGTTCTGTCCTTTATTTAGCAAAATGGCTTATATTTTTGGTTCACTGCTATCGTTTCCTTTTAAAAAACAATATAAACTCTGCTTTTCTGTAGTTGACTGGATAGCATCTAGGTCAGCAAAGAGACCTAAGATAAATTTGTTTTGTCTCACTGTTTTGACTGCCACTGATTATTAGGTGAAAGGTGAGCATGTCATCCACATTCCCTTCCCAAGGTTCACATATAGACAAAGTTTATTTAGAATGTCAGCATTTTACTCATTGCTATCAGTTTAGGATTTACTCTCATCTTTATTTTACTACTTTTCCTGTTTTTGTCTTACAGTTAGGTATATTGTCTTTGTATGCCTTAAAGACTCCGGCTACTTTTTTTCCCTTTTTTCACCCCCTCCAAACCAGTCTTCGTGTTTTATACCATATACTCTTGTAGGCAACTGTACACCAGTATGTTCCTGTGGGTGGTTTTACTTCCGTTTATTTTTAAGACTTTACTCTCATTTACATTTATTTTCAAAAGTGATTCTTTCAAATGGCATTGCTCTTCCTTTGAGTCATCCTCTTTGCCCTCATCCTGTCAGCCATCTTTTGTTTTAACAATGCTGTGTGTGTGTGTGTGTGTGTGTGTGTGTGTGTGTGTGTGTGTGTGTGTGTGTGTGTGTGTGTGTGTGTATGTACCAACGAAATAAAACTCCACGGGTGAAGAAACTTGGTTCAGAACAAGCAGAATGTTACAAAGAAGATTGAATCACAAACTGAAAAGGATTGAAATAACAGTCAACGACGCCTCTGTCTACTAATAAATAAGGTCTAATTGCACGTGTCGGTGGAAGTCAGTGTTTGCTGTTAGTGTCCCATATGTCAATGTGGACTACTCACAGTTTGACACGCATCTGCTTGTTTTGAACCAAGTTTCTTCACCCGTGGAGTTTTATTTCGCTGGTGTTTGTGTTAGCGTGGACATTTGTTTTCGTATGTGTATATGTGTTTGCTTTTTTCCTAGCTGTAATTAAGGAATTACTAAGCAGTATAAGGAGCAAAATAACATTTTAAGGCATTTATAAGTGCATTTAGTGAGTTAACATCCATTATTTCTGTGGTATGCGTTTATGAACACAGAAAAGATAAATTACGCTGGGCAGAAAGCCAAATTGTTACCTACTGTTGAATGTTATCAAAACAGAATTCCAGATATACATTTGCTGTTCTTTACCTGTTGTGTACATTTTGAAGTACTAAGGAATCTTTTCTCCTGGCATTGTCAGCCATCAGTCCTGTTATGTTGCAGGTTTGAAACCTTTTGCTTCAGAGTAACTTCTGATTTCAGAAATATTCGAATGTAAAGCAGAATCAAAATGTGCTTTACCAAAGCAGTTTGCTGTGACAGAATTGTCTTCCGAGATGTTAGCTTTCCTGTGGGTTTAAGTCTTACAAACGTATCAGAAGTTTTACTGGATGCATAACTCCTTTATATTATCTGTCTAGCATTTCACTCAGGAAATGCTTTTCTACTGTCATATACCTCAGATGTCAGGTTGTGCTAACTTAGTGAGTTATTTGAAAGGGTCACGTTAGTTTTATATTTAAGGAATAATGTATGTTGGCAGACTGTCAGCTAGAGCCAGCTATTTTATTGATTAGACATTTGCTGTCATTTATCTTAGAGACATAGACAACTTCTGTACTAAACTTGAATCACACTCTGTGCAGTGTAGTACATCTTGGGATCACAGAGCTTTCGTAGTGTGCTGGAACTATAATAGTAGCAGATGTTTTGTAGTTATTGTGCTGCTGAGAAAAGCTGAAAGGTAGAAAGAAGTGACAGTGCTGTTGCCTTTCTGTATCTCTTGTTTTACACTATCTGCATTACTCCTGCTGCTCTAGAGGAGAAAGCATACATTTGTGTCTAAGGAAATGCATACACATTTATTTTCAAAGTCTGCCACTAGCTTTTGATCATTAAAGCACACATGTTTATAAATAAAGTAAACATGTCAGCAGTTTTTATTTCCCTATTTACCAACTGATAGGGATAAATATTTATGAAACCGCATTGATTAGAGAAGTGGGCATGGTTGTTTTGATCCGGGGTGTTATTCTTGAACTTAGCAGAATCATATAACCTTTTGAAAAATAAATTACGTTTTTTTTGTCATTTTACTGTACTGTTACAGTTTTTATTCCATGATGGACAACTGTGTGATGGCCAGTTGTGTGGCAGCATACAGATGGTTAGATTGGAGATTAGTCAGCTGAGATCACAGTGACTGAGACATTAGCCTTGGTGCTAGGTACATAACCTCAGAGAGCATGAGGTGTGAAGGGCTGCCCATGTACAAAAAAGTGTGTGTGTGTTTCTATTTCCTTTCTCCCATTATATTATCAAAGTGAGGCTTGAGAATACTTGTGCTAATCATTAAACAAAATTCAGGACAATTACTTGTTTAGGGACATCTGTATATCCTGAATGTTGTGAAGCTGTGTGCTGCTTACATAAACTCAGTTGCCAATCCCCAAGGCTCTTTTATTCCTGCTCTCACACTTTGGACCACAATTTTTGCTATTGCTGCTGAAGTTTCTGACTCTCACTATCATTGCCTTCATAGTCTCTAGGATGGGCATGATTTTCTGCCATAATGTTGTAAGGTGAAGCTATCACCAACTTCTCTTACAGACACAGAGTATCCTCCTCACATCCTCAGGTACAGGCTTATATACTTGTAGGCTGATCATGTCAAATCAATAAAATGTCATAGGAAAAACAGTCTGTTTTATAAATAACATTTATCTGTATTTTTGTATTAAGTTTGAGACAGAGCACTCCTTCAGTCAAGTGTTCTGTAAGAAGGTTTGGCTTTTATGTGTTTGTACCATTATTTCTTTATACAGTAAATATTTTTTTACTGAGGCATTTTCTTGTTTTACTCAAGTTTTAATAGACTGTATATATTTGAAGTTCTTCATATTGTTCACTGCTGTAGTAGCCTTAGCTAAGTGGGTTATTTCTTGCTAAGGATATAATAGCCGGCCAGGTTTCAAAGCATTAGGGCACCTTCAGTGCTCCCAAACTGTCAAGCAGCTTGAGCTGAGCTGACTAAAAGGAAAATTGGGGTGCAAAGCCCTTAAAAGCTTTACTGACTCTGAAGAGTATGCTACATTGAGGCTTTTGAAGATTGATAGCTGACATGTGCTTTTCTTTGCTGAGCAGATAAGTTCCCTTTGGGGAAAAGCCTTCCATTTTCTTAAATTCTGTTAGTGTTTTATTACTTTTCTCTTCGGAAGTGTTATGTAATGGACTGTCTCATTTTTTTCTGTCCGTTTAAAAGTGGTGTAACTAACAGAAAACATATTTTCTGTAGAGAAAATCTGTTTATTTTTTTGTTGTGGGGCTAGGCTTGTCACCAGTCCTGTTATCAGCAGGACAGTCACTGGTTGAGCTTCCTCATCCCGCTGCCCGCTCTGTAAAGCAGTGGAACTTTAAAAGTCACACTTTTCAGTCATGCCAAATCTCCATGTAAAAGCCGCAAATACTTCCAGTATTTCCATGGCTGACGCACACATTTGTAGTTTCAGTAAGAGAAGGGTTAAACAGTGTTTACAGTAAACGTGCCTGTATCCTTTCACGAAGACAAAAGTTAACTGTATGTTGATAGATTCTGTACCGTTTATTTTTCTTTTTTAGGGTTTGCATGGTTTCACTAGGCAATGCCCATTTAAACTGAAAGCATTTAACAAAAACTGCTAACATCATAATGCAGAACGTTAATAACAGAAAGAAAATTCAATCTTTTTTCTTTCTTTTTTATTGTAAAAAGTTGTAGTAAAGTATATTATTAGTACATGTCAGCCAGTAGAACAGTGCAGATATTTTAAAGCTCATCAACTTCATTCAGTAACCACACTTTCACAAATTTCTTTCCCCGATTTCTCATTTTTCCTCCTAATTTATCATCATTTATGTTGTACTTTCTTCTTCTTTATCTCCAGAAGAACCTGTAAACTACAAACCATTTTATTGTTTCTACCACGCTATCATTCACAACCTTAATGTACGGTTTAAAATGTACATTCAGTGTTTTTCCTTACAAATGACTGTTTCAGAACATTTATTATTCAGTGGTAGCTGAACACTGATGTCAGTTGTACTATCCTTATTATTTCTGTTTTGTTTATTCCTTTGGGTGAACGGACCTGAAGAAAAGGTCCATCTTGGACCACTGTTCTACTCTGGATAACAAATGACGAATAAAAATAAATACATTGAAACATAGGTTACACTTTACTTGATAAAAAGCAATTAACTGTAATATTGCTGTAGAAATAACAGTACTGTAAGTTTAATCAATGAACGACAGTATGGGGGTGGACAGTAAACATATTAACAAGAAGTAGTGATGGATGCAATTTGCCAGTATTCAGTCATATTACGACTGAAAGCTTTTGCACAGGGGCAGTTTGTAAAACTATTTAAAAGATGTATACAGTAATGGCATTTTGGCTAATAAGATAGAAGTAGTGTAGTAATCTATGGATTAAATGTGCTTGTAGGGGGAGTGTAACACTGGTGACTTCTGGTACTAGACCTAGAACTGTGCTGATTCGTAATAGCCACTATGATAAACAATGATAAAGCTTTAATTAAAGGCAAAATACCGGCATACTGAAAACGGTTACCATCACTGCTTATTTTTCAAGAATCAGCTGAGAGCTATGTGCATTATGTGTACTTAATACTATTAAAGGTGCATGCACACAAACACGTTTGTCTATTATATATAAACGTGTGTGTGTGTGCGTGTATATATATATATATATATATATATATATATATATATATATATAAAATGTGTGTATAGGAAAGCTGTGCACTGAAATGTTAGGACATCCAGGGGTGAGGGGACTCTGTCTAAATACGTTGCATTATATAAATAATATTTTATGCTTAGAATCAACATTTATTTAAGTGCAATGAACTTTGCTTACATTTTAAATGGTACTCTTAATTTAAATGGTTTCTGAGATTTCAGTATGCTGTAATAACTCACTGTTGTACCCATAACTGCATCTCCTTCAACAATCCTATGGTGACGTCATGGTAGGGGGTATGGCCAGTGTCATATTGACCACACCCCCATGTCCCACTTTGGCCCACTTAAAAGGTGGCAACCCTATGTGGGGCTGGCAGTGTTTTAAAGTGCTTTTTTACTAAGGTTTTCTGGCAAAAAAGTAATTTTTGTGGACTGATAGTTGCTGCTTCTCTTCACAGGAAAGAGTCACCATTTTCAGATTGACCACAGAACAAACTACTAGTCCTCTGATTGGTTCTTCTTCCCGCCACAAAAAGAAAAAGTTAAGCAAACAGTCTTTGCCACCACAGCAGGCTAGGAATTAGCCTTAGCCTCAGGTGGGTGTTTCTGCTGTGGCCCTTTGTTGTACCTTGGGCCAATCATTGTTTACCCTGGATGCCTCTAGTGTAGCACCTAAAGCCACTATGGACCAAGGGTTAGCCATGTCAGCTGCAACTGTTGGAGTCCCCTTAGTTTGAATAAGGGACAGTCACTGTTCTCAGTCCTGTGAGAGGGAACAGGGAAGGTTTCCCTGTTGTGTCAGAATGCAGTGCCCATCACTGGGGAAGCAGCTGCTGCAGTTAGTAACACTGCTGGCTTCATTTTTCCTGTCAAAAATAAACAGAAAACCAAACACTTATCTACACTTCCTCAAATGTTTTTGGATAGGATTAGTTTACTAGGACTGGCTCAGGGCTTAATTTGGGATATTGATCCTTCTTATAATTTAGTATCTGGTAAAAGGAAGAGGGATTCTTCTTTTCCTGAAGAGATTTAAGATTCTGAATCTGGACAGGAAGATTCAGGGAAGGATTCAGGGTTTTGTCCTCAGATATCTGATTCAAACTCAGATGAGAGCTCAGTCTCTGATTATCCCTGTGGGGGCTTTTATCTTTCTGAGACAGTCACTACAATGTCCCAGTGTTTTCAGTGGTAGAACACTGAGGTTTCCCAGTCCTTCAGAAAATATTATGAGTTGTTACAAAGGATTTTCTTGAACCTACACCTATTCCTCCTATCCTGTCTGCTTTAGAGGATATGCACTTCCAGTTCTAATCTTTCTAATAAGGATGGAAAATTATAGATAGGTATGGGGGGAAAATGTAATAATTCTGCAACTTTGATTTTTAGACTTTTGAATTGTCAGGCTCCAATATTAAAGTTTGTTCTGACAAATTGTGGAAGAATGAGGAATACTTTATCTACAGATGTTATTTTGTCCCCATCTCGCCTTCCTTCTTGCTGGTTGGGTTAGGAGCCGATCCTTGGCTCTGACTCAGCCGTATACTAGCCCCTATCCCAGCATGCCTAGCGTGAGTTACCCAGATCTCATTTGCCATTTGCAGCATTGAGATTGCGGATACTGGCTCAGGCTAAGTGTTTTTCTCTTTTATATTTTTGGAGTTAAATTTTTGTATTTTATATTACCTAACATTGAAGCAGTAGTTGTTCTGCTTATTTTTCTACCTTTTCCTATCCCTTCCGAGTGATTTGTCTTGGTTGTAGACTGTTTGTTTTTCTCTAGGCCTCTTTCCCCTCTTCTAAACCCATTTAAATTAGAGGATTCTTCGTCTTCCTGCCTTCCTTCAAACTCTATTAAGCTTTCATCTGTTAGCAGTTGCCGTTTATGTTAAGAGGCTCTCCTTCGGTGGGGAGTTCACAGTTTAACTTAGAGGCTCACCCCCCCTTCTCTTCTTTCCTGTTAAAAAAAAAAAAAAAAAAGTTTTGTCTGTATTCTCCTGTTTATTTTTGCTAGTAGTGTGTTTTCTAGTTTTTAGATAGGGCTGTTACGGCATTATGTCAAAAGATACAGCCAAGGAGTCTAAACCTTCGGGTTTCAAAAAGTGCGACGCGTGCTGCCAAAAGATGTCCCTTACGGATGAACACACGAGTTGCGTGTATTGTTTAGGGCCAGTTCACCTGCAGGATTAGTGTTCCATTTGCCATGCATTCACTTCACGAGTCCTGCAGGAGAGAAGGAACAAATTCATCTTAAGAGGATTACTGAAGGGCCCCCTTTAATGCTTCTGTGGAGCGGACTCAGCCAGCATAAAAACTGGACAAGCCCAAACCCTCATCCTCTTCGGCTCCGATTTCGGAACCGTCTAAAGAGAAGAACAAGTATCAAGCTTGGTCGGATACGATTGTTGGTTCTGACAAGACGCACTCACCTACAGCTTCATCTGCGATCTAGGTCTTCTACTTTGGAACTGGTGCGGTCTCTGCCACAGTCTCCTTTATTACAATCTGTGGCAGGTAGTCACCGGTCTTCAACCCATTCCTCATCCAGGATTCTGTCCGATGATGATGTGGAGAGGGTTGTGAATGGGCTTCTTAGGACACCAGCATTAGCTAAAATACTTTTGGGCCCATCCCAAATAGAAATGGGGCCGACAGCCCAACCAACACCTGTCTCGATTCCTCATCTGACTCCTCTGAGCTCAGAGCCGGAGTGTATGGAAGTCGTTGTGGTAGAACCGTCGGCAGTAACCTCTGGTCTTTCGGTTCCAACTACTGCTCCGATCTCCTCGACACCTCCTCCTATCGATGGATCTGGGAGCCGACGCTCCCTCGTTGGCTCTGAAGGGATGGAGTGACATAGTCCGAACCTACTCTCCCTCTCGGAGCTTCGGCGTAGGGTAGCTTGGCTCCTACACTGGCCTCGGAGCCATTGCCCGCGGTTCAGAGGAGGTCTCTGGGTTCTTCGGAGCTGGAGACTCTTTTGGGTCAGGACCGCAGTGCCTTCAAGGTGATGATGAGCGTGCTCTCTACTGAGGCAGCTCCACCCTCGGCTCCATTGGCTCCTTTGCCTTCGGTGCAGGTGTCCACCTCCGGACATCCCCTCTGCCCAAAGCATAGGGAACCTGTGCTCCACGATGCCCCATTGGGTGATCCCACCTCCTCCGAAACCTCCCAGAGCACCCCTCAGAGGAGGTCCCTTGGAAGAGGACTTCTAAGAGGAAACATGTGGACTCCCCTGAGTCCTTGACATCAGACACAGACTTGGATGACTCAGAAGGGTCCCCACGGTCCCCCTCTGAAGATACCTCCTTTTCAGACATCTTAGAAATCCTTCGACAGAGGGGTGACTGGAAGTCACTTACCCCTTCTGAAGATGAGTCAATGTACCTGGATGCATTTGTTTCCCAACCCATCACCTCTTGGGTATCTCCACCTTTCGACCCACTATTGCACTTAGTGAGTCGAAAGGCGTGGAACTCTCCAGACACTATGGAACCAGTTCCGCTGAGGCCCAATAAATTCATAACAGCCCCTGAAGACAGAGCCTTCTTATCCAAAGGTGCGCCCATTGATGCTATGGTGGTGGCAGTGGCCACCATGAAGGAATTAGCGGCGACTTCTTCATCTGTCCATCCACCGAACAAAGAATCTCATAGGATGGACAGATATGGGAAAGTGTATGTTTTCTTCAGCGACCTTTACACTCAGGTCGCTGAACTATGTATCCCACTTTACAAGGCTTCAGAGGGATCTCCTCAAAGAGTTATCAGATACCCTACAGGATCCTACAGCTGCGGGAGCCACGGACAAGGCGGCTGCTCAGCTTGCGACCTTAACTTCAGTAGTTAACTCCTCCATGCAGCTAATTTCTTACACAGCTGAAAGGGTGAGCAGGGCGGCAGGCACAGGGGTTGCCTTGCACAGACACTCCTGGATGTGCCTTTGTCATTTTGCGGAGCTCTTCAAGTCTTCCTTTACCAATGCCCCGTTTGACGGCTCATCCTTGTTCAGGCCTAAGGTAAAAGAGACTCTTCCCAGGTGTAAACAGGATGGCAAAACTCTCTCTGCCGTGGGAATATGTTTTTTCTGCTCCATCTAGGCCTTATCCTAAGGGCCAGAAGAGCGGGAAGATGTGGTTTCCGGAAATCCCAGGGAGCTTCGCTTGACACATGTGGAGATTTTTCTCCCAAGGGCACAGGAGGAAATAACAGAAGACGCTGGTCCTGCGGAAGGGGGGGGGGGGTCCGCAGAGTCGGGGCAACAGAGATACCTTCTATGGCAGACCCTTCCAGCGCCTGAAGGGAGGCCCAACTGTCCAACTCTGGAGGCAGTCAGGGGGAGATTATCCTTGTACCCAAAAGCCTGGCAGGCCATCACAGAATATACATGGGTACTATCGATAATATCCGGAGGTTACAATATCCCCTGCTCCCAACTACCCCTGTCAAAAAAACAACACTCTATCCCAGATGGTCCACCCAATCTTCAGGATCAAGCAAACCTAGAGGTTCAAAGGTTATTAAAAAAAGAGTCATCCAGGAAGTCCCCGCAGACCAAATTGGATCCAGAATTTACTCAAGGTTCTTTTTAGTGCCTAAGAAAACAGGAGACTGGAGACCCATCTTGGATCTCAGCAGGCTGAACAAGTCAGTCAAGAAAACAAAGTTTTGGATGGTAACACTGCAGTCCATTCTTCCCTTTCTGGGGCAGGACAATTGGATGTGCTCTATCAATATCCAGGATGCGTACTACCACATAAAAATAGACAGATGGTCAAGGAGATATCTATGCTTCTGACTGGGAGCCAGTCACTACCAGTTCAGAGCTCTGCCCTTTGGTCTCACCACAGCCCCCAGGGTGTTCACCAAATGCATGGCAGTAGTTACGGCTCACCTGAGGCGTCTAGGATTCCAGCTGTTTCCATATCTAGATGACGGTCTCCTTACTGCCACCACTGAGCATCAGCTAATCAAGGCATGGGAATCCACAATTTGCACTTGTTCTCAATTAGGGATCACCATAAACTATGAAAAGTCTGCCTCGTTACCTTGTCAGTATATTACCTTTATAGGGGCAGATTTAGACACAAAGGCTATGATAGCAAAGCTGCCTCAGGAAAGAGTATTAATGATTCATCACCAAGTTGCAATACTGATGACAAAAAAGAGGATTCAGGCAAGATTTGTCTTCAAAATCCTGGGTTCTATGGCAGCAACAATCACTCTGGTCCCAATGGCTCACTTCCACATGAAAATTCTGCAGTGGCTCCTTTTTGCACAATGGTCATTCCAGGATTTACCCATGTCACATCAGATTTTGATCATGGAATCCTGCAACAAGGATCTGGCGTGGTGGCTTCACTCCCCTATGGTAACAATAGGCCGGCTGTTTCTAACCCCCTAACCTGTAGCCACCATGACCATGGACGCTTCCCAGATAGGGTGGTGGGGGGCATTATCTGGGACAGATGGTTCAAGGTACTTGGCAGCAACATGAGTACCACTTGCACATCAATGTCCTAGAGATGAGAGCAGTGCTTCTGGCATTGCTATGGGGACAATAGCAATCCAGACAGACAATATGTCTGTAGTTTGGTACATCAACAAACAGGGTAGAGCCAGATCTTACCCCCTTATGTCGAGAGGCTCTACGAGTATGGTAATGGGCAATATCTTCCCCAACATTTTCTGATTGCAACGCACATCCCGGGGAGATCCAGTGTGATAGCGGACAAGCTCAGCAGGGAAATTCTTATGCCTCACAAGTGGTTCCTGAAACAGGAAATTGCGAATTTGATTTTTTGCAAATGGGGCCAGCCATGCTGTGATCTGTTTGCCACACTGTCACCAACAAATGCAGCAGCTACTTTACCCTAGTCCCACCTCCGGGACAGTCACCCAGGGACACACTTGTTCATGATTTACGCTTTCCCAACCTTCCCTCTCATCCCCAAAGTTCTCCAGAAAGCAAAGTTGCTGGGTTGCAAAATAATCCTCATTGCCCCATATTGGCCTCGTCAGATATGGTTCCCTTTTCTTTGGTCTCATCTGCAGGGGGAGCCTTGGATCCTGGACCCAGTTCCAGATCTCCTGATGCATCAGTCGGGGGTGCTCCACCCTTCCATCCAAACTCTCAAGCTGACTGCTTGGTTTCTCCACTTCCAGTCTTAGCCAGGTTCTCTAACGTCTCCCCAGCAGTTCAACACATTTTGATTTCCTCCCACAAATCCACTACGAGAAAACTCTATGCTAGTAAATGGAAGAGATTTTCTTATTGGGCGAGTAAGAATGGGATTGATCCCTTTACTGCTTCCATTTCAAAGATTCTTGATTTCCTTGCCGAAACCTTTGAACAAGGAGCAGCTCCAGCTACTATCCAAGTTCAGCTGGCTGCCATTTCAAACTTCCATGTGGGAGAAATGGGTTCGAACATCATGTCCCATAGACTATGCAAAGCCTTTTTAAGAGGGACTATCCACTTAAGACCTCTGGTAAGAGAACCTCCACCCCCGGGACCTAAATTTAGTTTTAGCAGCCTTGATTCTTCCTCCTTTTGAGCCAGCTGCTACATGTCCTCTAAAATTTCTAACATGGAAAACCCTTTTCTTGACTGCCATTACCTCAGCTAGGAGAGTTTCTGAACTACAGGCCCTATCAGTTCGTCCCCCTTACATAATTTTCCACAAGATCAGAGTTTCTCTTAGAACCAGTCCCTCCCTCCTTCCTTCCAAAGTTTTGTTCAGAATACAATTTAAATCAATCCATTGAACTCCTTGTATTCTTCCACAATCATGGCAACAAGGCAAAGTATAAACTTCATCAGTTGGATGTCCATAGACAGTTGCACTTTTATCTGCATAGGACAAAAGACATCAGAAAGTGTGACCAATTGTTTATATCATTTGCAGAGAATGGAAAATGATGTGCAGTTTCTAAGGTGACCTTATCTAAGTGGTTTTCAGACACCATTTCGTTTGTATATAATCTACAGAACAAGAAACTCCCAGGAAAAGTCAGAGGACACTCAACTAGGGCCGTGGCTACCTCTACAGCTTTTCAAGCCAGGCTCCCTCTAGATTCCATCTGTGCTGCAGCTACATGGGCTAACCCTTATACGTTTATCACTCATCACAAAGTAGATGTGCTCCACGGTCCTGAAGAGTTTATTCCATTGAGCCACCTAAGAATCAGGTGCTGGGGATGCAGTTCCAACCAGCAAGAATGAAGGCGAGATGAGGACAACATAACCTAAAGAAGTTATGTACTCACCATAACGTTCCATGTTTGTTGTCCTTCATCTCGCCTTCCTTCTTGCTTCCCACCCTCCTTCTCTTCTCCTACTTGGAGAATCGAGAGGAGTTCCCTCATTGGCTACACTGGCTGGGTTTCCCATCTACCTTATTTCTTCAACAAAAACCTATTCATCTTTCTGTTACCTTGGGAAATGTCTTACACCCGTATATGAAAGTGTTCTGATACATGCAGTTTATTGCTTTTCAATATTATTGTCTAGTTATCACAAACAAGATCTGGGTAACTCATGCTAGGCATGCTGGGATATGGGCTAGCCTCGAGCCATTTGAAGCTCTCGAGCTTAGTTTATGGCCGAGTCAGAGCCAAGGATCGACTCCAAACCCAACCAGCAAGAAGGAAGGCGAGACAAAGGACAACAAACATGGAACATTATGGTGAGTACATAACTTCTTTTTTCTTCTTGTAAAAAAATATGCTTTAAATAACAGGTCACTACTCATTGTTAGCAGTGTGTGTGTGACTCTGTTGATACTTTTTCCAGGGCTATGGCCACCGGTATTGTTTTATGGAGGCTTGTTTGGCTGCATTCCCAGAACCCCCCAGATGATGTAAAAAATGATATTTTAAATTTTCCCTTGGAGAGAGATTTAGTTTTTAGTCATTCTGCTGCAGAGGTGATCAAAAAGTGTGCTGAATGCTGCAAGCTGAGCCAGGTAAGATTTGTCAGCCCTCCTTTTCCAAATTCTCCAAGGGATTTTCTATCTCTTCATTCAGTTTTGGCAAAAAAAAAAAAAAAAAAAAAAAAGAATAAACAGCCTCAACAGAATTCAGGTAAACATGCATATAAGAAGAAATGGCAAGGGGGTTCCAAAAAGAAATCTCAAAGCTCACAAAACCAAGGATAGTCCAATATGTCTGAATGACTGTTCAAGAGATCTTGTGATCCCATCCCACCATGGCACCTTTTCTTTCCAGCAAGTGGCTATTTCCAAATGGTTGTCTAAGGCTATTACCTTTTGTTATACTCACGATAGCAAATCTGTTCAAGGCAGGGTCATGGCCCATTCTACCTGGGTCTTGGCTTCATCTATGGCTTCTTGGAAAGGGTTGGATTCCAAAGGTAATCTAGAAGCTGCTACTTTGTCCTCTGTACGTACTTTTGCAAAGCACTATAAGCTTGATTTGTTCTGTAGGTCTAGATCAAGTTTTGCTAGGGCCATTCTCTAGGGGCTCCTGGACCCTTCTCCATCCACTTCCCAGATATAGTTAGCTGTGGTAATCTGCCCATATAACTAAGGCTACTGCGGCAGGGATCAATATGAGTAACATAGTATAGTTGTGTAAGCTAAACTTACGATAACAGCAGATGTTCAAATAATCACTGCTGCAGTAGCCCCTCCCTCCTACAATCTGCCTTGTTTTTGGTGTGTTTTTTAATCCAGGGTGTAGACATTTATTTTCCGTTATTCCTGTCATTGCCCATTCAGGGATCAGCCTCCCTCTGTCTACTGTCAAGAAAGCTATGAAAGGCTTTGTGCCCAAACTTGTCTTTCAGTCAGCTCAGCTCGAGCTGCTTTAGAATTTGGACACATGGAAAGTACCCTGAAGCTTTGGAAGCTGACTGTCAATTATATCATTGGCCAGATATAACAAATGTAGCAGTGATCATTCAGTTTCTTTCTTTCTTTCTTTCTTTCTTTCTTTATTTAAAATGTGTTTACCGGGAAATCCGACTGGGACATACCCCATTTTTAGTGGAGGCTCAGGGAGGAACTCTCCAGACAAATGTCTTTGGAATATAGGAGGAAACCCATGTGAATGCAGGGAGGACATGCAGACTCCGTACAGAAGGCACCCCAGGCAAGAATCGAACCAGAGAACCTCTTGCTGTGATGCAGCAACTCTAACCGCTGCAACACTGCACCGCCAAGTTCAAACATCTACAGTTATGGTAAGTTCAGCTTAAACAGCTGTAGTTTCCTATTCTTTTTTCGGGGGTTATATAAATCTAGTGTTAAACCAGAACCCTTTATGAGCTTTTCCTCAGCTAGGGAGGGATTGAGCATGTACCAGTCCTCCTCTTCAGCAGAACTTGAGAAAACCAGGAAAAGCATGCTCTTATCTCCATTTTGTTGGGTGCTTTCCAAGGTGCTGGCATGTACCAGTTTCCACTTAATTTCCTGGAGTACAAGGTTGTCAAGCCTAATCATAGGGATTAACCCCATAGGTCACATAATCATGAATAGAACCCTTGGCCAAGAATCTCCTCCTAGGACCTCTCACAGGTCCAAAAGTCATTGTCAGTCTGGGTTGGGGGGGGGTCTTTTGAGTCATCCAGTGCTAGGACTTGTGTTTCAAGACCTAGATATCAAGCAGATGTTTACTGTCTGTTGGTGGCTTGAGTCATCCATGGAAGAATGCACCATAAGGGAGTAAGGCCTGAAGATGGTGTTAAACCATGTGCAGGTCTCTTCCCTCTTTACACAGCCTTTAGCTGATGTTCAGTAACATACCAGGGTCATGTCTTCTTACATCTGGTGTTTGTCAGTCACACACTCATCATTGCAGAAGGGGGTGAGGAAATCCATCTCAGTCAGGCTGCTTTAAGGAGTCAGAAGATTTAGAGCCATTTGTTTCTGTAACAAAGAAGGATGAGTCCACCTTTTTCTATATTCCCTCTTGATAACCTCCCCTTTGGAGGGAGTTTCAACCTTATAAGGAACAGCCTGGACTGGCCTCAAGCACCATATTCCGTTGTATCTAAAACTCCTTGTAGTGTATAAGGAGAAGAGGCTTGAGAAGACTGGGACATCTTCCCAATGCAGCTAATTATTAAAGATGCTACCAAGCAGCCTGAAGTCATGATGATTGTGCCATGAGCAGCCTCCCTGGGTGGAGTTCCCAACTAAGCATCCTTTAGTTGACTACTATATGATCTTTTTGGTCCAGCATGGTATTACAAATCACAACAGTTTGCCATCTTTCTGACTGCCAACAGGTCCAAAACTCAGGACAGGCATTATATGACAGTGTATTTTTATGTTGTGTTGAGGCTTAATGTCCACAACTGCTTAACTTATCTCAGTTAGTCCAAGCCCTGTCTGGTAAATAAGGTTGTGGTAAAGCTTGTGGACTTTTCTGAGTCTGAGCTTAAGGAGGTACTTGTTGACGTTCTATATATTTTCCAAAGGGGGCTTCCATATTGCACACTGTAATGTTGTTGACTCCTTAGCTAGGACTGCAGACCTAGGTGTGTGCCTGATCAGAATGGCATGGCTGAAACTTACTTTAATTAAGGAAGGACTCTGAGAGGGGAGTGATATCTGAATGCCCGTTTCAAAGGGGAAATGCTACATGGCTGCGAAGATTAAGGCTTTTTTTGACAACCTTATTTGAGGGGTGGAGGTCCTCACCACTGTGGTGGGCATTTTGCCCGCCCTCTTTCAACTTTTTTTCCTTCTGTAAATGTATTCAGTTTCAAAAGAGAAATAATTATCTTTACTGCCCAAGGTAGCCACTGAAACACCACTTTCTTACCCCATTACCTCATGCCAGCTATGTCACCCAAAAGACTGATTGCTGTCCCTTGAATGCAGTTCTAAAGCCTGACATTCAGTCTGGGCCTGCCTTGAGGTGTTTATCTTAGATCACTGCGACTTGAAGATAATTAGAGAGGATCGATGGGTTTTGGAAGTGGCCCCAGCCATATCCTCATGGTTACCATTTCTCCTCCAGAAGGAACACCTTGGTGGCCCAGTTTGTCTCATTGAAGCTCTTAGGAAAGACTCAAGATAGCCTCTTTACCTCTCTGAGTAGCAGAATCAGTTTTTGAAAGGAGCCAGGGATTTTATTCCTACCTATTCCTGGCCCAAAAGGGAACAAATGGTTTATACCTCATTTAGTTCCTCAGTGACTTCAACCAGCATGTCTGATACATCCATTTCTGGACAGTCACATGACAGGGTACATAGATGGTGTTACTGGACATTCAGGATACCATTTAGCATGTCAGCATTTTAGGACCACACAGGAGTTTCCCATAGTTTGGTTTAGGCTGGCTTTACTGCCAGTACAGTGTGTACAAAATGTTACCATTTAGGCTTTCTTCAGCAACCAGAATATTTACCAAGCTATTGGCTTTGGTAGCTAAAGCATAGCTAGAAAATAATCTCCACCTATTCCCGTACTATGACACTGAGCTTCTGGTAGGCTTGCCAGAGATTCCGCAGAAATGTACCTGCAGTGTCTG
This sequence comes from Protopterus annectens, assembly GCF_019279795.1. NCBI lineage: Eukaryota > Metazoa > Chordata > Ceratodontiformes > Protopteridae > Protopterus > Protopterus annectens. Next base: position 417,584,839 of record NC_056748.1, read on the forward strand.
CTTCCTTGACTGCAGCCACTTGAGATCATTATCTGAGAGAAATTTTCTGTGACTTCTGCTCAGAGGATAGTCTGTGTAGGCTGTAGTGCTGGTCATTCTTACCCCTGTAGAAGAGACAGGATGTCCATGGCTTTGTCTTACTGGATAAAAATGCAGGGTAGGGCCCAGGCTTGATTTATTCTTCATCTTCTCTGCTTAATAGCTGCATTGATTTTCATGCTGTTTACACTTCAGAGAATGCAGCTGTTCCAATGGACTGTAGGACATCAGTGACTGTAGACTCATCACATGCTTCCAGGCCTTCTCCCAGTACTGGATCCCTGTTAGACCCTGCAGTGGTAGGTAGCTTATAACAAACACGCTGTGGGTCTTTCCATTTTGCAGCTGAATCCATTTCAGTCTGTTGACAGAAGCTTTGCTTGTAGGGGTAGGAGCTCCCACATAGTACAATGGGTATAGACCCTTAAAAGAGATGAGACACCATCCATTTGGTGTTAAACGCTTTCTTTCTGGCTGTAAAGGCCCTGTAGTTGAAGCTGTATCCAAGGCATTTCCTCATACAGTCAGACAACCAGTTTTTCTTGTGGTACCTAAACAGGTGGTGGTGATGTGGGAGGGTACGAATTCATACCTTCTGTACAAGGAGGAAGTGATTTTCTTGTCTAATAGTAGGCCACAGAGAGGAACATAACTTCCTTAGCAAGTCAGATTTTGAGGAAAATGAACAAGCTAGTAGATTCTCTAAGTTATTTCTTCAGTTATGTGCTGGAGCTGCAGATTAAAAGGTCAGTCTTGGTGCTGGTATTCTTTAAGGCAGGCATTATAGAGATCAACATATTTGCTGCTCAGGGGAAAGTAGTCCTCCCCTTCTTGGTGCAGTATAGAAAGAGGGAGACAGTGTTAGATGCATTTTCTCTCCTGTTTAATAGGTGTGCCCTTGAAGGAATTCCCACAATTCCCCTTAGTTCTGTATCTTATTACAAAGCTTAGGAAAGAAAGACCAAAACTAATGATGTTATGTAGTCCAATCTCGCCTACATTCTTACCTGTGGGTTCAGCTCCGACTCGGCCATACTCTAGCTCAAAGTCTTTCAATTGGCTGGGCTAAGAGGTATCCCATTCTGCACTGCTCCCTTTCCCCAGATCTCATTTGCCGCTCGTAAAGCTCAGGCGTGGTCTCGCTCTTGGCTGTGACTAAATATAACTTTTTTGTCTTCTTTGACTAAAATTTGTTGCTCCAAAAGCTATTTTTATAGCTATGTGTGTGTGTGTTGTTGGTTTGTGAAAGCTTTTTTGTGCGGCCTTTTGTGGCCTTTGTCTTGGTTTTTGTCTTGGTATCCCGTTAGCTATCTCCCATAGGCTAGGCCCGTTTCAGTTAGAGGACCTAGCCCTCCCTTGGTTATCTGTTTACCCTTCTGTGTTCGCTTTGGTTTTTAGGTACCTATCCCTCCGGGCTAGGGCTGTTTAAGTTAAGGGCCTAGTCCTTCCCCTTTTTTCCTGTCAGGGCCGTTTGAGTTAGCGGTCCTTGTGTGGTGTCTGCAGTTTAATTTAGTCTAGTTCCTGCGCTTTGTTGCTGGTGTCTGTTTTGACTGTTGTGTTGTGTCTAGTGTCCTGCCAACCATGTCCAAGGATACAAAAGAACATAAGTCTTCGGGCTTTAAGAAATGTGCTAAATGTGGTTATAAGATGTCCATTACGGATGGGCACTCTGTGTGTGTTTATTGTTTGGGGGCTATCCACCTTCAGGAGTCTTGTGCATTCTGTCACGCATTCAGCCCTCGTGTTCTTCAAGAAAGGAAGAACAAACTAATTCTGAAGGGTCTACTGAAACCCCCCTTTGAGGAAGATTTGGAGAGGTCTTCTAGTGCTAAGTCCTCTCCCTCTAAAAGAGACAAAACATCCAAAGCAAAAAAACGATCTCCGGCTCCGTCAGTATTATCGGAGCTTCCGGAGAAAGTTACTAAGTCTACTGTGGCATCCTCTGCTCCACTGTCTTCGGTGCCGAAGGAAGTTTGTGAATCGACAGAACCTACATTGGCTCCCAGCCTCTGGGAGCCGGTGTCGGAGATACTAGCTCAGAGCCGGTCTCCAATTTATAGACTGGTTTCTCCTCCTCGCAGATCTCCTTCAGAGAGGAGGTCTAGATCTCCTACCTTGTCCTCTAGGTCCTCCAGGACACTCTCTGATGTGGATGTGGATAGAGTGGTGCAGAGACTGCTCCAATCACCGGTGCTGGCTAAATTGCTTTCGGCTCCAGCCCAGTCGGCTCCGGAGCCAGTCACCCATCCATCGTCGATAGATCCTCCGAGCAAATCTCAGCCTTCGGAGCCAGAGTGGTCGGCGCCATCTGATGCTTCTAGGTTGGCTCCGATAGCCCAGCCTGGCTTATCGACTCCGATCTCAGCTCGGACCCAGTCGGCTATGTCCACGGGGTCCAGGGCTCATGGTTCCTCGGTCAGACCTGAGGAGGAGGTCTCGGGATGCACTTTGGCTCCTAGCCTCCCTCTCGGTGCTTTGGCTCGGGTGAGCCTGACCCTTGCTTTGGCTTCGGACCTTGTCCTTTCTGCTCTGAAGTCTTCCACGGTTGGTCGATCTTCGGAGCCAGGGGGACCAGCTTTCGAGGTCATGCGGAGCATGCTGGCTAGGTCCTCAGCTGCATCATACAGCTCTGACACTCTTCGCCCTCCAGCTCCGGTATCAGTCTCCGATCGCCCTCTATCTTTGGACAGCAGAGACCCAAGGCCTCAGGATTCCTCCATGAGTGGTCCCCTAATTTCTGAGGGCCCCCCAGAGTTTTTGCCTGAGGAGCCACCCAGAAAAAGAACGTGCAAGAGGAAGAACATCGACTCCCAGGAAGAGTCTCTCACATCGGACACCAACCTCGAGGAATCAGAGGGGTCTCCCAAGTCGTCCTCTGAAGATATCTCTTTCTCTGATATCCTAGTGATCTTGAAGCAGAGAGGCGACTGGCCCTCTAAACTTCTCTCTGAGGAGGAGTCGGTGTTCCTGAAGGCCTTCGGGGCTCAGCCCTCTGCCTCCTGGGTCTCTCCACCCTTTGACGAACTCCTGGATCTGGTTTGTCGAATGGTGTGGGAAACCCCTGACACTGTGGAACCAGTCCCCAGGAGACCTAACAAATTTCTGTCCTCCCCCGCTGACAAAGACTTTCTCACGAAGGGCGTTCCAGTAGATGCCATGGTGGTGGCAGTGGCCACCAAGAAGGAACTGGCTGAGACTTCATCTACCGTCCATCCCCCTAACAAGGAGTCTAGGACCATGGACCGGTATGGGAAGCATATGTTTTCTTCAGCAGCCTTTACTCTGCTGTCACAGAATTACTTATCACATTTTACACGGCTCCAAAGAGATCTCCTGAAAGAGCTTGGAGATGCTCTGCAGGGTAACATTTCTCACACAGTGGCTCAGAAAGTCAATGCTCAGATGTCTACCCTAAATTCTATTTCTAACTCCTCCATGAGGTTGATTTCTTATGCAGCCGAAGGAGCGAGTAGGGCAGCGAGTTCCAGAGTTTCTCTCAGGAGGCACTCCTGGATGCACCTCTGTAATTTTGTGGAGGCCTTCAAGTCTACATTCACCAACGCCCTGTTTGATGGTTCCTCGTTGTTCGGAACCAAGGTGAAAGACACTCTCACTAGGTGCGAGCAAGAGGGAAAAACTCTGTCTGTCATGGGAGTCCATTTTTCCATGCCTTCTAGACCTTATCCCAAGTTCCAGAAGTGTGGGAAAATGTGGTTCAAGAAATCACAGAGGTTTTTTTCATGACGCACAAAGTGATTCCCCCTCCAGAGGCAGGGGAGGGGGTGGTAACTCAGGTAGATGCCGCCCTAGAGGCAGAGGAGGCCCGTGTAACCAGGGACACTGTGATTCCTTTCATGGTTCTCCCTACCAGTGCTCCTGATGGGAGGCCCGACTGCGCATTTCCGGAGCCAGTCGGGGGTCGCATTTCATTAATACCCAGAAGCTTGGCAAGACATCACCCAGGACTAGTGGGTATTAAAAATAGTTTCCGGAGGATATCACATTCCCTTCTCTTCTCCCCCACACCGATCAAAAGAATTCCATATGTTCCACCCAATCAAAGGGATTCTGCAGCTTCATAGGTTATAAAGCTGCTAGAAAAAGGAGCCATCCAGCATGTCCCCTCAGACCAGATCGGATTAGGGACTTACTCCAGATTCTTTTTGGTGCCAAAAAGAACAGGAGACCTGAGACCCATTTTGGATCTCAGCCACTTGAACCTCCACGTGAAGAAGTCCAAGTTTCGAATGGTCACGTTGCAACCTATTCTCCCATTGTTGGGAAAAGAAGCGTGGATGTGCTTGATCGACCTCAAGGATGCTTACTACCATATAAAGATGAACAGGGCATCCAGAAGTCATCTAAGCTTCCAGCTGGGAGCCAGTCATTTTCAATTTCGTGCCCTGTCCTTTGGTCTCACCACAGCCCCCAAGGTGTTCACCAAATGTATGGCAGTGGTGACGGCTCACTTGAGACGTCAGGGATTCCAAGTGTTTCCGTATCTGGACGACTGGCTCCTTTCTGCCACCACCAGGCATCTACTACTACAGACCAGAGATGCCACTATCAAGCTGTGTCAACAATTGGGTATCATTCTAAACTGGGAAAAGTCTGCCTTGTTGTCCTCATAGCATGTCACCTTTATAGGCGCCGAGTTAGACACCGTGCTCATGAGGGCGTCTTTACCACAAGAAAGGATTCAAGGTTTGCAACAACAGGTATACATGTTGCTCCCTCGGAAGAAAGTGAAGGCAAAAGCGGTTCTCAAATTGTTAGGGACGATGGCTGCAACAATTATGCTGGTTCCTCTTGTGAGGCTACACATGAGGCTCCTTCAGTGGCTGCTCTTTGCCCAGAGGTCTCTACAACATCTTCCGCTTTCTCATCTCAAATGATCACAGACAGGTGCAAGCAAGATCTACGCTGGTGGCTTCACACCAGCAACCTCAATGCAGGAAAACCCTTCATACCATCCCTTCCTGTTGCCACAGTGACCACGGATGCCTCCCAGATGGGGGGGCATTATCTCGGCAGGACAGTCCAAGGCACGTGGCAGGAACATGAGATAAATCTGCATAACAATATCTTGGAGATGAGAGCAGTGCTGCTAGCGTTGCAAGCACTTCAGAGCTTTCTTCCTCTCGGGACAATTGCGATCCACTCAGACAACATGTCGGTGGTATGGTATCTGAACAAACAGGGAGAAATAAAGTCGTATCCCCTTTGCAGAGAGGCCATTTGAGTGTGGCAGTGGGCATTGGGCAGTGTCTTCCCAAAGTTTTCTTGTAGCAACGCACATTCCGGGGAAGTCCAACGTGATCGCCGGCAGGTTGAGCAGAGCTATTCTGATGCCTCACGAGTGGTCCCTGAACAGTCAAGTTGCGGAGAAGATTTTCTGCAGATGAGGTCATCCTTGCTGCGACCTATTTGCCAGTCCCCTCAATACCAAGTGCAGCAGCTACTTCACCCTTATCCCCCCCCCAAGTAGAGTCACCCAGGGACGCTCTAGTTCACGATTGGCCCTCCAGTCTACTTTATGCCTTTCCGCCTGTTACTCTGCTGGCAAAGGTTATTCAGAAAGTGCAATCCTTGGGAAGCAGAATGATTCTGATTGCTCCACACTGGTCTCGTCAAATTTGGTTCCCCTTTCTCCATCCCTATCTCATGGATGCACCCTGGATTCTAGACCCACAGCCAGATCTACTGACTCATATGTCAGGGCAGTTCCATCCCTCTCTTCAAACCCTCCGGTTGACAGCTTGGCTGCTCCACTTCCATCACTAGTCAGGCTTCATCATTTTTCTCCGGAAGTGGTTCATATTCTGTCTTCTTCCCATAAGCCTTCGACCAGAAAGATTTATTCCAGTAAATGGAAAAGATTCTCCATCTGGGCTCCTACAAGACAAATTGATCCTTATACAGCTCCAGTTTCTTCAGTTCTGGAATTTCTCTCCATGCTTTTCAATCAGGGGTTAGCAGCCAAAACCATTAAAGTCCAGTTAGTGGCTATTTCCACTTTTCACATCGCTAATGAACCCAGTCTAATGGCGCATAGACTTTGTAAGGCATTCTTGAACGGCACTATGCTGCTTCGCCCTCCAGTCTTTGACCCAGTCATGCCTTGGGACCTAAATCTTGTGCTACAATATCTCACTTCATTCCCCTTTGAGCCTGCAGCTACTTGTGAATTGAAATATTTGACTTGGAAGACAATCTTTTTGGTAGCCATCACTTCAGCTAGACATGTCTCGGAGATCCAAGCTTTGTCAATCAGACCGCCTTACTTGATATTTCACAAGGACAGGGTTTCCCTCAGACCAAACCCTTCCTTTATGCTGAAAGTGGCTTCAGTTAGTAATCTCAACCAATTCATTGAACTGCCTGTATTTTTTTCCAGAGTTTTCTAATAAGGCAGAATTTAAATTTCATCAGCTGGATGTTTTTATTTGCATAGAACGAAGGATCTTAGAAAATCGGATCAGTTATTTGTCTCATTTTCAGAAAATAGGATTGGGTCTCCTGTTTCCAAAGTGACCTTGTCTAGATGGATCTCTGGTTGCATTTCTTTTATTTATGCCTCAGGTGGTAAAGATTTACCATTTAGAGTGAAGGCTCATTCTACCCGATCGATGTCTACATCCACAGCATTTCAGGCCAGGATGTCTATGGATGATATTTGTGCTGCGGCTACATGGGCATCTCCTCACACCTTTATTACTCACTACAAATTGGATTTGGTATCCAGAGGCAGATCTTCCTTTGGTTCCACAGTGCTCAGGAGTATTTTCCACTGAGCCTCCCAGGGTTCAGGTGCTGGGGACGCTGTCCCACGGGTAAGAATGTAGGCGAGATTGGACTACATAATATCAAGAAGTTATGTACTCACCATAACGTTCGATGTATGTAGTCCATCTCGCCTCACATTCTTACTTACCCCCCCCCCCCGCCTTCCCCCATCCTGGAGGACCTAGAGGTTAGGTCTGGTTTCAGTACTTCTTTTATTGTTGGAATGTTCTTCCTTTTCTATGTGTTATATGTATGGAGGGTGAGTGATTGAGCTTGCAGCAAACAAGATCTGGGGAAAGGGAGCAGTGCAGCATGGGATACCTCTTAGCCCAGCCAATTGAAAGACTTCGAGCTAGAGTATGTCCGAGTCGGAGCCGAAGATTGGCTCCAAACCCACGGGTAAGAATGTGAGGCGAGATGGACTACATACATCGAACGTTATGGTGATTAGATAACTTCTTGTTATTTCATAGTGGCTGAGAAAGCCGTGGTTTCAGATGCTGTGTTCGTGGCTAATACCAGAAACTGTCCCCATCCAAGTCAAGGTTGTCCATTGCCTGGAGAAGGATCTGACTCCACATCAAGGCCTGGATCCTGAGATAGACAGACACTTTCATTTCACTGGGTTTGCAGTGTAGGGTCTCTGTCATTATTTAGGCCGCTAGGAAGCTCTGTTTTCATAGATCAATGCCTTTGAGTGGAAATGGTTCTACATTTGAGCAGAACAGTACTTTGTACTGCCCCGCTTGGTTAATTTGCAAGGTGATCTTGAACATAATCAGACAGTTATACAATTTGGGCTTTGGATTTTACATTCATCAGTCGGCTCCTTCTACTTATTTTGATGTTATAAAGACAGAAATATGGACCAGGTCTAAAGCAGTTCCTTAAAAAAAATTTTTGCATGTTTATCCTCTTTTGAAGAACTTCATGATCAACAAATTTGTCCATCACCATTTGATTATTTTAGGTCAGCAGCACTGAATTATTTTATTCTTGGGAAATACTTTTCCAAATGACCTTCATCTCTGCACATATAATCCTGGAGTTCTGGGCCCTCATGGAACCATATCTGGTCTTGTCAAGGACTGGTTATCCCTTAGGATGATCCACATTTGCTCCTGAAAATAGTGTCCGAGTTGTCCATGAACAAGTCAGTTCATCTCTTCATTTTGGGAAATAAGTACCTTTCACACTTAGAATGTGCATCCCTCAGGCTAAATGTTGCCGGAAATGTGTGCAGAAGTTTAGACAGATGGACCATTTGTTTGATTTAGTTCAGGGAGAGAAGGGCTGACAGTTGCTAAGCACTCCGTTATTGAGGGGACTGACATGATGAGTACTTGGGTCAGACTGAAAGCCAATGCCAGTAGAGGATTGGCTGCCTACAGTGCATGCTTCAGGAATTTCTTATGGGTCATAATATACTCTCTCTTCATCCCCCTGTCTTTAGGCATCTCCTCCAGCTAGGTTTATCTTTTGGAGTTCCCTTTAAGCTAAACAAGTTTATACTTATAATTTACATTTATGTTCTTACTAGGAAATGGGTGGTGAAGTGATGTCCTCAGAGTTAAACATATTTACATGCTATGGGTTATATGTTATTTGATGTTTGCCCTGAAATGGGTGTGTGAATGCTCACGAATGTGGATTCTTACAAGGTTTTGCTGAATCATGATTGATTGAAAGGATTAACCTAGACAGAACCCAATATAGGAAGCCTTCTTGTAGATCAGCTGATAGAGTAAGAATTGTACCCCTTACTTCCACGAATCCCAATCTGGAATATTTTGTATGAAATATTTTGTAATGGTTTTATTGGTGCCAGCATGAAAGGTGTATACTGTATTTCTTTAAATACTACAATAAGATTCAATGTATGCACTTGTATCCAAATGTAGATATTGACAATAATGTAATTTTAATCTTGTGATCAATTTCTTTCTTGTAAGTGACAACCTGCACTGAAAAGGTTAAGGATGCAAGTATCTACTCATATCGTTCATCTGTTAAGCCACTTATGTTCCTTGTAAACAGTTTTTATAGCCTAAAGCTTATTATCTTCAATATTTGATTTATTTACAAAATACTGATTATATTCAGTTGGAGGCCTTAACAAGGCATTTGCACAATTCCACAATTGCAGTTAGAAAATGTAGATCAAATCATACCAGCAATTCTGGTTGCAGTGACAGGAATTTAGGAACACTTGTTGTGTCTTTCGGCTTTTCCCGGGTTAGGGGTCGCCACAGTGGAACTTCGGTCCGGTAATGATTGACAGTAGATTTTTACATGCCGAGTTGCCGGCCCTGATGCACAACCTTCAACGAAGGTACACCCATTCACGCATGTCTCCACACAGAAGACGCTCTAGCTGAGAATCGAACAGGACGTCTTACTGTGAGGTGACAACGCTACCGCAGCACCACCACCGCAGTAATAGGAATTTAGCAACACTGAAAATGTGAAATGGTCACTGTCAGTAACTCTAAATCCTTGAACGTAGTCAAGTATGATACTTTAAGTGACCCAAGAGAAACGAGTGATAAGGTCTGTATCTCTAAAAGTATGACTACAGACTTAATATTTCATGAAAAGGTTAATATCAGTAATGTATCAACATTCCATAATATCCTGAGTAATAGATACTGCCTTAGCCATTCTATAATTATCAAAAATTGTAGCTTGTTAGGATTTTTAACATACTGGGAGAAATGAGAGCTTATGTTCTTAGTGTATCAGTGCAGTGACTCTAAGCTGGACAAATATAGTGTGGGAGTCAGATCTTCATTTTTTTTTATCTGAAGAAAATATGTTGCTCAGGGAATAGATGTGCTGTTTTGTTGTAAAGCATGATGTTGTGATGTGTGACAGCACAGAGCATGGACAAATGTGTATGATATTATACTGGAAAATGTGCCATGTTAGTGTGGAAGGAAGAATAATTCCAAATGTTGATCCAGCAACGAGGTTCATCTCATAGATCAAGTGATACAGTAACGTGTGATATTTCAAGTGGAGATCAAGAACTTGGGATTCTGGGGATGTGCAGCTGTTAACACAGGCAAAAACAGATGCTGGTGGGGTGACCAAGAGGGACATATAAACCTAAGCAGGAGTGTCTAAAATGTAAAGAACTAGCAGTGTGAGAGGCATTATAAGAATGAACACAAGCATTCCACCCACTTTAGAGAGGTCTTTTAAAGATAAATTGATAGGTTGAGTATGCGCACTTCTGTTGTATCATTGTAATCATGTGGTCAATGTTAACTTGGAAAGCTGGAATAGTTAATAACACAAACAGTATATAGTATGCAGTATGCTAGTGCTCACTATCAGGAGCTAAGGTAATTGTAATATAGTTTCTTTGTGTATCTTCCTGTTAGCTTAAGGACAAGTCATTAATCCTGGGTTTTACTTGAGGAATTCTGATTGCATTGTCAATGTTCCAGCTGCGCACAGGCTAACTGCTTGCAGCTGAATGTTTGTGAATTTGAGTTCAAGTAAACTGAAAATATATTGATGATCACAGACATAATATTTAGAGAGATTGAGAGTGATGGGGCACTTGGGAACTGCAGGAAGACTTGCTTCCTGCAAAAACACTGATTTTCATCGTGTTTCACTGCTGCAGTCATTACACTTGGGTTATCGTGCTGGCAGGCTACCCGCAGTCGGCCTGAATTCCCAAGGACTGGTCCGGCGTCTGTTGCTGTCGCCTCTTCCCTGACATCAGTGCGCCAGGGGTATATAAGATGCAGCCGACGCCATTTTCTTCAGTCTTTCTTGCTGCGCGGTGCCCGAAGCAAAAGCAGTTCGCAAGTGCCAGTCAGCCGACTCCTGAGATTTTCAAAATCAAATTTCAGATCCGAAGTCTTCAATAAAGCTAAGTACCACGTTGGGGAAACTTTTTTCTTGCTCCAGACCGATGTCAGAAAAAGTTAACAATTGTATTTCTTGTGGGAAGCAAATACCTCATAAGGATTTTCATTCTTACTGTATTCCTTGCTAGGCCCTGACCACGACATTGCTAGTTGTCGGTTTTGTGCTAGATTTAACCAACGCACTATTAAGCGTCGGTACGATTTTGCCTTTCATTACTTTGGCCAAAGGTTTAATTATATAATGCCGTCAGAACAGCCGACGACCAGAGTTCATAAAAAGCGCAAGGAAAAAGAAAAGGACAGGCATCCGAGGTCCAAAACCGACGACGAGGCCTCCGCTAGGCCAGTCGCCGGTTCACCGGTTCTCAGTGAGGCGCTTTCGCAACCCCTGACACCCGCTACCTCAGAGCCACAGGCCACTTCCGACTCACACGTGTAGACAACTAGGCCTCTGGATACTCAAGGTACTGGACCCACAGAAACTATTCCCTCAGATGGGCCCGGAGCCGCTGAGCAGGCATCGGCTTCTGAGGGTGTTTTCAGACCTACACAGTTATATATCAAGCCAACCTCAGCTTCCAAGGCAAAGACTAAAGCAGCCTTAAAGACAAAGAAACAAGTACAGCATTCTCCTGGACAGACTTCCATGCCTAAGAAACAGATGCTCAAAATGGCCGAAGACCTAATTACTTTGATCAGGGGTTCCCATCCCCCTCCTGATAAGAGGCCTAGGCAAGACACTGAATATGATTCTTCTGATCAGGTTTCCATTTCATCTGACTCCTCTTCAGAACAGGGATACTCTCTTCCTCCCTATGAGGATTCTGATGCTGAAGAATCTATCCCTTCAGCCTCTCCTCCTGAGGACTGTTCTTTTGGGGAAACCCTGCATATCATGAGGGAGCATTTTCACTGGGAAAGCCAAGATTACTCAGAATCTAAGAAAAGGCTCAGAGATTTTCTTTTACTGCCTCAGCACAGACCTCTTGCTATTCCATCTGTACTAGACATTGTAGATGATGTATTTTCAGAGTCCGGCCTGTCTCCTGACTCCTTACCCCCTGCACCCGTTAAGCCAGACAGGTACTACAGGGTTCCAGATTCACATAAATTTCTATACAAAAACCCTGCTGCTGACCCAGAAACTATATCTCACGGTCCCAAAGGGGTCAAGGCTTCCACTGCAAAAAACCCTGTCCCCTCTGATAGGGATTCTAGAGCACTGGACAGATGGGGGAAAAAAGTTTACACCTCTGCTACCTTGGCTGTAAGAGCTTTAAATTGTCAGTTTCATATGCTTAAATATCAGCAATACTTAATGTCACTGCTAAAACAGAAAATGTTGACAAATTCTGAATGTTCTGAAAACAAGGAAATGCAGGATTTATTGCACGCAGCTGAACAAGTGGGAAAGCATACTTTGCAATGTGGTTTTGATTCACTGGAGGCCTCTTGCAGGGCCGCTGTTACAGGTTCTGTCATTAGAAGGCATGCTTGGTTAAAGGAGCAGAATCTGCCTGATCATGTTAAAGCAAAATTACTGGATGCTCCATTACAGCATGATACATTGTTTGGTGTTACGGCAGAAGAGGTGTTAAAGAAAATGGAATATAAAGCGAAATCTATGCAGACAGTAAAGGATTTTTTACAGGTTCAGCCACCCAGATTTAGCAGGAACTGGCCTACTAAGAATTGGTCCTTTCCAGTCTCAGACAGGCCACAAAGAGGCAGATACAGATGCCCTAGAGGCAGATCTCAGCCCCAAGGCTCATACAGGCCTAAACAATGGGGTGCTTCTACCTCCAAAAGCTGAGAAGACAAATCACAGCCATATAGGAAACAGTCCCAATGACTTTCCACTGCTAATGCCAAGTACTTATCTTTTGACAGCACCCTTAGGGAGAAAGCTAGCACTTTTTTCACAAAATTGGCACATGATCACCCAGGACAAATGGGTCTTGAATATAGTTTCTCAGGGCTACAGGCTCCACTTTCATACCCTTCCAAAGACAAAAGGTATGCCAGACCTGCCACACAATCAATGGGCAGAGGCACAAAAGCAAATTTCATCTCTCATGGACATGAGGGCTATTCAACGAGTACCACAGCAAGAGCAGGGACAAGGATTTTACTCAAGACTTTTCTTGGCACGTAGAAAGGACAAAGCCTGGAGACCAATACTGGACCTGTCTATTCTAAACACTTTTCTGGACGTCCCAAAATTCAAAATGTTGACACTGCAGCAGCATCTGCCCATGCTGGGCAAGAAGGCTTGGCTTGTAACTTTGGACCTCAAAGAGGCATACCTGCATGTCCCAATCAGACAATCTTGCAGAAGATACCTCAGATTCATAGCTGGCTCAATGCACTACCAATTCTCTGCACTGCCCTTTGGCTTATCTACTGCGCCCAGGGTCTTCACAAAATGCCTGTCACCTGTAATTGCATTTTGCAGACAAAGAGGAATTCAAATATATCCCTACTTGGACAACTGCCTTATTCAAGCAGAGAGCAAGGACATTCTACTGAAGCATCTGGCGTTTGTAAAAAGATTGCTAATTTGCCTAGGGTACACAGTAAACGAAAAGAAATCAAAACTAGTACCCTCTCAAGAGATAATATTCCTGGGTGCAAGCTTAAATACAACTGCCCAGATGGCTTATCTCATGCCAGACAAAGGCAACTGACTTCTTACTTCGAAAAGATGGCAACAAAGACTCAGCTACCTGCAAGAAAAATTCTGCAGGCTTTGGGCTTCGTGGCATCCTGCATTCTGCTAATTCCATATGCAAGACTGCATATGAGGAAGCTACAATGGTACCTAAAAGGGTTTGGACTCAACATTGCCACAGCCTGGAAACATTAATTACCTTCATTCCCTGCCTGCACTGGCCTGTCACCACAACAAGGGACAGCCATTCACTCTACCCACAGCCAGGCAGACACTAACAACAGATGCATCGGATTAGGGGCCCACATGGCAGGAAAATGTATTCAGGGCACGTGGCCCGCAAGCCAAATGCATCTTCATATCAATCAAAAAGAGATGCTAGCTGTACAGAATGCCCTGACAGCCTTCAAGGACCTACTCCATCCACGATAACCGTTGATAAAGACGGACAATACTACAGTCATGTGGTACATAAACAAGCAAGGGGGCACACATTCCTACCCCCTCTGTAAACAGGCCATGACTTTGTGGAACACAGCATTAACTTATCAAGTGCACTTGCAAGCAGAATTCCTGCCAGGAAAGACGAATACTCTGGCAGACGAACTAAGCAGAAACCTCATGGACCCTCACAAGTGGAAACTAGATCCACAAGTCTTCAGCATGATAACAAGGAAATGGGGATGCCCAGACATAGATCTATTTGCCTCTCCTCACAACTGCCAACTACAGAGATTCTGCACAAGGACTTATCACAAACAAGCATGGAAGGTGGATGCTCTATCATTCAGCTGGAAAACCCTTACATTATATGCCTTTCCTCCACTGCCTCTCCTCCCCAAGGTACTCCTAAAGGTCAAACAAGAGAAGCCAAAAATGATACTGATTGCCCCAGACTGGCCACGCCAGCACTGGTATCCAATCCTAAAGAGCTTGTCTCAAGGCCCAGCTTGGACATTACCTCAAGTTCCTCATCTACTGACCCAACAAGACAGTCAGATCATGCACAGCCAACTCAGAACCTTAAATCTGGCTGCATGGCGGATAATATAACCACTCAAAACACACCTCTCTCTAAAGCAGTTATGGATGTTATTTTGGAGGCCAGGAGTCCCAGCACCAGAAAATCTTTTGCAGAAAAATGGAAGAGATTCTGTGCTTGGAACCAGGCACAAGGAATTGACATGCTTGTTCCAAATATTCCTCAGATTTTACAATACTTAACTGAGATGCTGGACAAAGGTCTATCCTTCTCATCAATTAAGATCCATGCCTCTACCATTTCAGCTCATTACAATACGGAACCACCTATTTTTATCATCCATTAATAAGGCAGTACCTCAGAGGGGCCAAAAACATAAGACCTCCATGGAGAGTACCAATACTTGCATGGGACCTCAATTATGTCTTGGAAAAACTCACACTGCCTCCTTTTGAGCCAGCCAATACAGCCAAGATAAAATTCTTATCATGGAAAACAGCTCTGCTCCTAGCAATAATTTCAGCAAGAAGAGTCTCAGAGTTACAGGCATTAATGGCTGTGGAACCTTTTACTATTTTCCATCTGGACAGGGTTTCTGCAAGGACGAACCCAACATTTATGCCTAAGGTAGTGTCCAGTGTGGCTCTTAATCAAACCATTCATTTGCCTACCTTTTATCCAAACCCACAGAATAAAGGGGAGAGACTTCTGCATTCTTTGGACATACACAGACAGCTACGCTTCTACTTGGACAAAACTAAAGCTTTTAGAAAGACTGAGCAACTTTTAGTGGCATATGCTGCAGGATCACAAGGAAAGGCTATCTCAAAGCAGACTATTTCAAAATGTATAGGCCACTGCATTTGTTTCTGCTATTCACAACATGGCAAATCAGTGCCTAAGGGCATTAGGCCACATTCAACCAGAACAGCAGCCACTTCAGCAGTCTTCCTCAGAGGAGTACCAATCAAGGATATTTTGAAGGCTGCAACTTGGACTTCAGTGCACACTTTTACAAAGCACTACCACTTACCTCTTTACTCTAAATCCAGAGCAGGCTTTGCCACTGCAGTTCTGCAGGGCCTCATAGCCACTCCTAATTCTATTTAGACCCAGCCACCCAACCTCAGCTTTGGGATTCAACCCAAGTGTACTGACTGCAACAGTGAAACACGATGAATATAGTACAGTTGTGTACCTACCATAAATGTAGATGTTCGACTGTATTCACTGTTGCAGTCCAGGTTACCCACCCTCCATCCCCCTTTCTTTGCTAGGACTTATCTGTACTTCTCTATTCTATACAACCTATGTGGTGTATTTGCTTGTAGATGAAGGTAATGTTTATGTTAGTGCATGCTTTTTTATAAGCAGAATTTTTAGCCTACCCTTTTGGGGGCACCTGACATCTGGGGCAAGAAAAACTGAAGAAAATGGCATCAGCTGCATCTTATATACCCCTGGCGCACTAACGTCAGGGAAGAGGCGACAGCAACAGACGTCGGACCAGGACTTTGGAATTCAGGCCGACTGCGGGTAGCCTGCCAGCAAGATAACCTAAGTGTAATGACTGCAACAGTGAATACACTCGAACATCTACATTTATGGTAGGTACACAACTGTACTTTTTGTAGTGTTTCCCATTTTTTGCTTGGGTGGCAAGCAGAAACTGTGTTGGGGAGGTAGGGTATCACTGATTGCCTGATACTCAGGCAGTTGTTTTTTTGAGTTGAATCCATATATATTAATCTCATAATACTTGTTTTAGCTTACACTGTAACTGATTATACCTAAGAGTCACTTCACTAGCATGTTTACAAGTGCCACTAGACATCAAAGTGGGGCAAAATGAAGCAGGTACTGATTGGAATATTGTTATACAAAAGCAAACTAGTACTACACATACAGCAGTACTTGTTTTGCATTGATACTGTGTTATGCTGATCAGCTTCCCTAAAGTTTTTAGATGCTGTAGTATCTGTGGTAGCCAAACATACATTTGTTCTGCTTGTCATTCTCTTTGTCTCTACTGTATGTTTGAATCACAGGACATGCCTCCACCTTCTTTATCTGTACAGCCCTTCTGATATCATGTCATGCATGTGTAGCGTGAATGTTTTTTTTTCTTCTTTTTATTTGATAACTTAGGGTCTGATGAGCTAAGACTAGTTTGCATAGTGGTATTGTTTTTTTATGTTTAATTTGTTTGTGTCTTTTGGCTTTTCCCGGTTAGGGGTCGCCACAGCGGAACTCCGGTCCGCTAATGATTGGTAGTTGATTTTTACATGCCGAGTTACCAGCACTGACTCACAACCTTCAATGAAGGTACGCCCATTCACGTATGTCTCCACGCAGAAGACGCTCTAGCTGAGAATCGAACCGGACAGCATCTTACTGTGAGGCGACAACGCTACCGCAGCACCACTTTTCCTGCTGCTTTGTGTTTTGAAGACTACCATTCTCATTGGTTTGCTTTTTTCTATGATTACTACATAAATAATTCTTGCCTATAAAGGTGTGTTCTCTTTTATAATTTCAGAATGTCTTTAACTTTTGATAATGCTGATAGTTAGTCAAATGTCAAAACCAAAATATCTAATGGCCATATGATTAATGCCACATGCCAGAAACCAAAATAGCAAAGGCTCACTATATGAAAAAGCCAGAATCCTAAAGGTGTTGTAACTGAATTGTAATCAAATGCCAGAATTAATACACATTTTTCTATTTTTATGGATTCTTAGCAATTATGACTAACTTCATTATTTTCATAATGTCTTGTACCAAATCTATGGTCAAGAAATAAACATAAGCTAAAAAAAAAAAAAACAGTTTGACTTGAAACTCCATTCTCATACACACAATACAGACAGATCAGATATGCAAGCAATATTACTCAGATTACACTGGTGTACTTGGGAGCAAGACTCTCTACACTCCCATTTGATGGATTGCTTTCCAACACCCCCTCCTTAATTATTCAGTTCAAAGTTAAAAAGTCAAAGAGATTAGCACAGGATCTGCTGTCCACCCAGAGATTGGGTCATTTAAATGCCTTCTTCATTTGTAGAATTTTGCCTGGTCGGTACACTATTTTGTATATAATTGTAAATACTTTTTTCAGTCACTAACAAGGTTTGGTTTTGCTATACTTTCCTATGAGCGCTTAGTCTGAAAATTAACTGATTTACTTTACTACTGGCATGATACATTTTTCTGACATTAAATTTTCTTTTTGTAAATATTTTACTTGTAATTATATCTAATGATTTCAGTAAGCATTATATATAGACCAATTTCACATGTCTATCCTGTCTTTAGTGTTTTGCTGCTTCAAAGTGAGAATATTTATGCAACATTTCAGGGTCCCCTTTTCATATTTTTCCCTTAAGATGGTATCAAATCTCGGTCTCCTCACAGCAAAAAATTCTCCAGTCTGATTCTTGTCCAGGGTGCCTTCTGTACTGTCTTGCCTGTCCGTCCGTCTTCCCTGTGCTTGCATGTATCCTGCCACATCCCAAAGACAAAGCAGTATGTGGACTGCAACTCTAACTTGTCCATAAGTGAAAGACTTCCCAGTCTATGCCTGTCCCTGCTTAATTGTAAGCTCTATGGATGATGATTGTTGTCCATGAAGTTTACTACTGGAACTATGAATGAAACTTGACTGCATTGGATGGATGGATCTTATCTCAGGAAAAGGAATGCGGTTCATATTCTCATAACTGAATTTAATTTGCATATGTTATCTGGTTAAATCTGCTATCTTCTTCAAATCTTCACATGATCTTTAATGTGGTATTCAGTAAGCCATACTCTGTTGGCATAGAGGGATAAAGCCCTAAATATGCCCCAGACAACTCAGATTTGACTAGTTACCTGGGTGCTGGAGGAAGAGACATGGGGAAAGAAAGGAATAATGAGGCAGTACCTACTTGCCTCTCATTGGGGTAAGGGCATGATACTCATGTTTGGGTTAACATATGCCGGAATCTCTGATGGAAACATGAGGCCCCATGGGAGTGTTTGCTTTAAGATGGAATGGCATTGCCTTTTGTGAGATTGTATCGCTTGTAGATACAAGTGACACACCCATGATTAAAGCTATTTATATGTTAAATCTTACATGTTGTACCAAATGCGTAAGGGGTGTTGGGTTTAAAGCAGACCCCCCCCCCCATTCCCTGAACAAATGGCTGCACTGTTTCTGCTGCTCACCTCTGTGAGGAGCAAATAAGCCCTTAAGGCTTTTGCCTCATAGGGTATGAATGGACTAATTGGGCAGGTGGTGAAGGTTTGTTGGTCAGTGATAGCAGAAGCAAAAAACATTTTTTCAACACTAAATAAGCAAAACTATCTATATAAGATTTAGTTATTGTTTTATTGTAAGTGAGCAATACAATGTATTTATTTATTAATTGCGTTAAGATCGACTGGGTAGAAAACCCATTTTATGCAAAGGCTTGAGGCAAAGAGCTCCTCAAAAAATTAAACAGTCATGAAATGCACAAACTCATACAATTTTAAAAGAATTAATATATTAAAAGTTTAGCAACTGCAGTTTCCCATTAGACATGCAGGAAAATGATACATGCTTAGGAATTAAGGTACTGAAATCTCACTGCGAGAAACAATTTTACAATAAGATTACTGAAGACAAGCAAGTTCCTATGTAATCTTTCTTTTTTGGATATTTAGAAATTAAAGGAGAGTTAAAGAGGGAAGAAAATGTTGAGAAAAAAGAATGAAAAGTACAACTTAGAAATGTTGGAGTAGACAGAAGTGTACCAGAGATGTATATGAGTGGGGCGAAAATGATGGGTAGCGAAGTGAAAATGGAATAGAATTTGAATAAGAAGAACAAAATAGAACTTGGTGTAGGAGAGAAATAAGAGAGGATATGGTAACAGCAGTATATGAGAGGGAGAATGAGAATAAGAAGAAAAAGTAGTGAGTAAAATTAAGGTAGTCATTTATTTATAAAAGCTTCATCTAAATGGTTCTGTGGAAGAAGCTAGATATGTCAGATCATGATCACAGTGTTATAGAGACAGTTATCTTGGAGTTGTACATAAGCATCAAGTACCGTTTTGTTAAGGATATAGGCAACTTCAGGTTGCATACATGTTCCAGATGTTAGAGGCATAGTTAAAATTCAGTGAATTGCCAGCACTGTTGTTGTATTATGTTATGATAGATGTTTGTCCCTAGAGTACAAGATTCTGTTTGGGGAACAGTGCTGGATGAAATTATATCAAGGAAAGCTATCAGGTTTACAGTTAAGTTTGTGAGTTGTGACCAGTTGAGTATGTTACTGCATTATTTCACTCTTTTGGGAATTGGTCATTTGAGATGTTGGTCTTCTGAGTGTATCAGGCATTTGGTCCTTAAACCCACAGACTTTGTTTATTCTTAGTCTTTCTTATGATCTTCTATATTTTTATAAGTGAATGTGTAAACCACAATGCTCATGTAAATGTCTTATGTATAGTACGTTAGCTGTTGTTCTGGAGCTTTTCTCCCTGGGCCACTGCTGAAAACGGACAGCTCTGTCCAGTCAGACCTCTCCGATAAACAAATACCCATTTGCCAAAACAAAATGATAATGAAACAGTGTTTTTCCTTGCATGTTCTGCGTAATCCATCTTTTACTTAGATGTCCAGTAGCACATTGCTAACCTAGCTTCTACAGAGCACAAAACTTTTCAGAATTCATTTACTGGATTTTAGAGAATGGGCAACCTGTAGATCGGCACCCTGATTGGAGAATGAACGATGTCCTTATATTCACTGCTGCAGTATTCTTAACACATGGGATATACCCACAAGGTGACCAAAGCCTTTAGGTTGCCGAGGGGTATGCAGTATGTCACTAGTACGATCCTCGTGTAGCATAGGACATAAAAGGGATGAACGGACATACCTTCCTCAGAACTTCTTTGCCGTCAGTCTGAATGCCATCCTTTGATCGTTGGTCTGATCGCCTGAGCTGTTGTTGTGTTGCGCTGGTGTACTTTGGCTTAGAAAAGTGCCCTGTTATGGTGTTTTTCCTTGCTTTTGGTTGCTTTGTTTATATTTGTGGTTAATGTAATGCAGAAGGGGAAAATGCAATTGTGAGAGACAAATTCCCTGTAAGAATCACCACTAGCAGTGTTGTTTTGCTTGGGTGCCACTCACGACCATACAGCTCACTGTATTTGTCAGGCCTTTGTCCCTAAAATGCTCAGAAGTCACCTTTCCTCCCTCAAAATTTATCTAGAGAATCAGTGTCTTAAAAGCTTACCTCAGGGCCTGATAGAAGGTGCTTCTAGTCCTGAAGTACAGCTGCCAATGAAGAGGAAGGCCCAAGACTGCTAGGTTGCATTCTTCGGCTGCGCCCCCCTTATCAGACATCTTTCTCGAGGCTGATGAAAGCCCAGAGGTTCACCCGGTTCCGGAGTCTGTTTCCTCTTTTGTGTCCAGTTCAGAGACCGGTATGGATTTGGCTGCTTGCACATTCTTGAGGGGCCTTGCAGGTGTCTTTCATAGATGACCAGGGAAAACCACAGCTTGTGATTATGGAAGGGCCTAGGGGTATTCTGCAAATCTTAGTGAGGGAGGAAGTGTCAACTATGATTATGGAGTGCAGGCCTACTCTGGGTATTCTACCTTTTATAAGGCAGATGTCCTTTTAAAAAAGAAACAGAAAACAAAGCATTTATGTCTTGCTGCCAAAGACCCTCAGAGTGATTGGCAGAATTTTACTCAGGGACTGTTTAGATTCCTCGGATGAAGAGGTAGATTCTAATGAGGACTCTGTGGCGCACTCCCCACAGATTCTTTCTCCTGTAGACTACAGCTCTGAGAAAGAGGAATCCACCAATGCAGACTTCCCTGCTGAAGACATCTCTTTTGGGGGATACCATTTTAAGGATGATGGAATATTTTAAATGAGATTGCTCTCAGATGTCTGTGCACAAGAAATACTATGAGCTCCTACAGCTTGATTGCCCTAAACCCTCTGCTGTACCTCCTGTTTTGCCTGCCTTTTTGGATGGCTCTTTGTTTGCTTCACAGGCTTCAGATTCCCAACCCCCTCCCCCCCTAAGATGTCTGACTGTTTCTATAAGGTGCCAAAGGACTGCAAACATTTACACAAGTGTCCTTCTGCTGATCCCTCTGTAGTTTCTGTAGCTTCTGATAAGCTTTCCAAACTACTGCCTTCCACTAAGCTGCTTCCTTCTGATAAAGACAGTAAAACTGTGGAAAGGCTGAGTAAGAAGGTATACACTTCTGCCACTCTTGCCTTCAGAGCCATGAACTGTCAGACTGACATGACCAAGTATGTCTTGTCCCTGCTTTCCCAGTTTTGCCAACTTTTAGCTGACCTTCCTGATTCTGAGGTTAAGACTTCTGCCTTGTCTCTGTTGGGGGCTTCCTCTCAGGTAAGTAGACACTCCATTAATGATGCAACAGATGCTTCTTCCAGAGCTGCAGCTTCTGGTTATATGCTGAGAAGATATTCCTGGCTACAACTTCAACTGTTGCCTAATGACATTAAGGCAAAGCTGATGGGTGCCCCTCTTTATAATAAGTGCTTGTTTGGTACTGCTGCTGCAGATTTGTTCAAGTTCCTAAGGGACGGAGTTGCAGGATTTCAAACATATTTTTGTTTCTCCTGTTCCTAAGTTTCAAAGGAATTATCCTTCTAAGTTAGCCTTTGTTTGTAGGCAGTGTCAACCACAGCAAAAAAGTAAGAGAGGAGATAAGAGTCCTCCAGCTAAGCCCACTCAGAGTACTCCTGTTCAGAAGCAGCCTTTTCCTGACAAAACAGGGCCTGTCTGACTACCAATGTCTTCCCAGTCACATTCTTCTTATTTTTATTATTTTTTCTCTCTCTCTTTTCCTGTTTGGTCATACATTACTCAAGATTCTTGGGTCCTTTCAATCATTCCCCTAGGCTACTTCATGGTTTGGAAAGCTCTTCCACCCTTCATGGGCATTCCTCAGCCTCCTCAAGACTAGTTATATCTCTTTCCAGAGGTTATTCTGGAACTTCAGGCTCAAGGCACCATTCAGGAAGTCCGTACTGCCCAGGAAAGGAAGGGATTTTACTCAAAACATTTCTTGTTTGAAGAAAAGAAGGCACTTGGAGACCCATTCTGAACCTTTCTCACCTAAACACCTTCCTGAAGGTGCCTACTTTTTGAATGCTTTCACTTCAAACCTTGATGTTAAGCTGTCTCTCTCACCTTCATTCTTGCTGGTTGGGTTCGGAGCCGACCCTCGGCTCCGACTCGGCCATTTTCTAAAGTTCGAGAGCTACTTACTGGCTCAAGGCCTCCCTATATCCCACAATGCCTGGCGCTAGACCCCCAGATCTCGTTTGCTGCTTCAGCTACGAGGTTGCGCTTCACTGGTTCAGGTCGTATTAATCTTTTGTATTTGTAATAGCTAAATTGTTAGTGTATAGTTTTCGAATTGTTTTGTTAAAATTAGAATAGTTCTGTAGACTAGTCTTAGTTTCCTTGTTTTTCTGACCCTTTGGAAACTCGTTTTACCCCCCCCCCCTATCTTCCAGTAGGCCGTTTAAGTTAGAGGCTATCCCCTTCCCTGGTATAGTGTTTTCAGTAGGAAGTAGTGTTCAGCCTTTTTATAGTATAAGATCATAATCTTCTTAGTCTTTTTTTTGTTAGTATAGTTACATAAGTCTTTTGTGCAAAGGTGTGGGACTAGTGTGTGTGTGTGTGTGTGTTTTTCTACACTAGTCGAAAAACTTTCTCCATTGGTATTCCTTTTATTTTCTATTATGTCGAATGATACCAAGGTATCAGGGTTCAAGAAGTGTGACTCGTGCTGTCAGACGGTCACACTTCTTGTGTTTATTGTTTGGGTTCCCTACACCTGCAGGACTCTTGTTCAGAATGTCATGCCTTTAGTCCGAGAGTCCTGCAGGAGCATAGGAACAAGTTAATTCTCAGGGGTTTACTAAAACCAGAGGGGTCTCCGGCAAAGTCTCAGCCAGCTAAAACCCCTAAGCCCACCCAGCCATCGACTCCCAGTTTGGAGCCGTCGCCAGGTGGAGTGTCTGCTTCAATTTCGGTTCCGGCTGGGACCGAAGTATCAAAATCTCTCTCGGCTCTGACCTTGCTGTCAGAGCCGTCAGGGTGCCATAAACGATCCAGATCGCCATCTCTAGAGTCGATTCGCTTGGCTCCGGGATCACCCTTGCTACAGTCTGAACGGAGCCATAGGTCCCACTCTTCTCGGTCCTCGAGGCTGTCCGATCATGACTTGGAGAGAGTGGTCAGTAGACTCCTCAAATCGCAGGCCCTGGCTAAGATGGTAACTAGCCCTCCTCATCAGGCTGTGGCTGCTCCTCTTTCCAAAGTAGTTCCTCCTCTGACTCCTTCTGTCAGTTTGGAGCCGGAGCTTGTAGGGGCTCGGATCCTGGAAACGGTGCCGATATTTCCCCTTTCAGCTCCTACGTCGGCTCCGATTTCTTCAATGGTTCCGTCCTTAGAAGGATCTGGGTGCCGAGACTCCTCGTCAGCTCTGAGGGGGCGAGTGGCATCGGACCCTTGTCTGACCCCATTCTCCCTCTCGGAGCTTCGGCGCAGGTAAGCTCGGCTCCTACATCGGCTTCGGAGCTGT
The DNA here is from genome assembly GCF_019279795.1 of Protopterus annectens. Classification (NCBI taxonomy): domain Eukaryota; kingdom Metazoa; phylum Chordata; order Ceratodontiformes; family Protopteridae; genus Protopterus; species Protopterus annectens. Next base: position 417,608,834 of record NC_056748.1, read on the forward strand.
CCTTTTCGGTGCCGGAGAGGATTCCCATCTCCTCGGAGCAGGGACTCACTTCTGTGCCGGACAGGGGCGCCTTCGAGGTCATGAGGAGCGTGCTGACTTCTGAGTCTGCACCTCGATCAGCCCCTTCAGCTCCTCCCCCCAGGGTGCCTGCTTCGGTCTCTGCCCCTCCTCCAGACCTCAAGCGAGGGGATCAAACGCTCCAGGTCACGCCATTGGGTGCATCTTCCTCTTCCGAGGCCTCCCCTGATTTTTCGGAGGAGCCACTTCGAAAGAGAAAATGTAAGAGGAAACATGTTGACCCCCCCAGAGTCGGTCACGCAGATACTGACTTGAAGGATTCAGAAGGGTCCCCAAGATCCCCCTCTGAAGATGTCTCTTTCTCAGACATCCTTCAGATCCTTAAGCAGAGGGGAAACTGGTCCGCCCTTAACCCTTCTGAGGACGAGTCAGTATACTTGGATGCGTTTGGTTCTCACCCCTCCACCTCCTGGGTGTCTCCGCCTTTTGATCCACTAATGGAAGTGGTTGCTCGGAAGGCATGGTCAGCACCGGACACACTGGAACCAACCCCTCGCAGCCCACTAAGTTTATCACGGCCCCCCAAGATAAGCAGTTTCTGACAATGGGTGTCCCCGTTGATGCCATGGTGGTAGCAGCTGCCACGAAAAAGGAGTTGGCTGACACTTCTGTACCTGTCCATCCCCCTAATAAAGAGTCTAGGATGATGGATAGATACAGGAAGTGGATGTTTTCCTCAGCGACCTTCTCCATGAGGTCGCTGAACTATTTGTGCCACTTCACCCATCTTCAGAGGGATCTCCTCAAGGAGCTACGAGATACCCTGCAAGATCCATCAGCTGCGGGGGCTCAAGACAAGATAAACGCCCAGCTGGCGACTCTTAATTCTATTGTAAACTCCTCCATGTGGCTCATTTCATATGCGGCTGATGGGGCAAGTAGAGCCGCAGGCACAGGCATGGCTTTGAGAAGGCATGCCTGGACGCGGTTATGTAACTTCGCTGATCCCTTCAAGGCGTCTTTCATCAACACCCCTTTTGATGGCTCAGCTCTGTTTGGACCTCAGGTGAAAGATACACTTACCAGGTGTGAGCAGGAAGGCAAGACTCTCTCTCTGCCGTGGGAGTCCGTTTTTCCACTCCCTCTAGACCATACCCTAAGGGTCAGAAGAGTGGGTAAATGTGGTTCCAGAAACCCCAGGGAGCCATGCCTGACACACGTGGTGAGTTTCCCTCCAGAGGCAGAGGAGGGAACAACAATAGACGCTGCCTGCAGAATCAGGGTAGCAGGGAGTCTTTCTCCGACAGGCCCTTCCAGCACCCCTGAGGGGCTGCCCGGCTGTCCGCCTTCGGAGGCAGTCGGGGGAAGGTTGTCTCTGTACCCAGAAGCCTGGCGTCTCATCACTCGAGACAAATGGGTACAGTCTATCATATCCGGAGGTTACAAAATCCCGTTTGTCCACACTCCCCTAAAATCAAACAGCCCCATCCCAGATGTTCCACCCAGTCTAAGGGAACAGGCAGTACAAGAAATTTCAAGACTGCTAAAAAAACGGGCCATCCAGCAAGTCCCAGCAGACCAGCAAGGATCCAGAATTTACTCAAAGTTCTTTTTGGTACCAAAAAAGACAGGGGACTGGAGACCCATTTTGGATCTCAGCAGACTAAACAAGTCTGTTCGAAGAACGAAGTTCCGGATGGTTACGCTTCAGTCCATTCTACCTTTTTTGGATCAGGACAATTGGATGTGCTCCATAGATCTTCAGGATGCGTACTACCACATCAAAATGGACAGGCATTCCAGAAGGTTTCTCCGCTTCCGGCTGGGAGCCAGTCATTACCAGTTCAGAGCCCTGCCCTTTGGTCTCACCACAGCCCCCAGGATGTTCACCAAATGCATGACAGTGGTTACCACTCACCTGAGACGGCAAGGATTCCAGGTGTTTCCATATCTAGACGACTGGCTCCTTACTGCTACCACCAGACATCAATTGCTGAGAGCCAGGGATTATACTATCCATACATGCTCCAACCTAGGTATCTCAATAAATTTCGAAATGTCTGCTTTATCGCCTTGTCAGTCCTTAACCTTTATAGGCGCAAGATTAAATACGAAAGATCTGTCCACAAGACTTCCAATAGAAAGAGTGGCAGACATTCGCCGACATGTACAAGTATTATTAGGATGCAGAAAGATTCAGGCCAGATTTGTCCTAAAAACCTTAGGTCTCATGGCAGCAGTAATCATATTAATTTCCCTGGCTCGCTTTCACATGAGAATCCTCCAGTGGATGCTTTTCACCCAATGGTCTTTTCAACAACTTCCTTTGTCTCACAAGATAATAATCACACAGTCATGCAAAGACCACTTGGCTTGGTGGATGGTCTCTCCATCAGTACCCCAGGGCAGACCATTTGTCTTTCCTCCTCCAGTTGCCACGGTGACCACGGATGCCTCCCTGATCGGGTGGGGGGCATTTTCAGGGCAGGACTGTCCAGGGCACCTGGCAACCCCATGAGTACCACTTGCACATAAATGTCTTGGAGATGACGACGGTGCTTTTAGCATTGCAAGCCCTTCAGAACTCTCTACCCACTGGGACCATTGCAATTCAGACAGACAGTATGTCTGTAGTGTGGTACATCAACAAGCAGGGCGGAACCAAGTCTTATCCCTTATGTTGAGAAGCACTCAGACTATAGCAGTGGGCGATCTCCTATCAACAGTTTCTGACGGCAACGCACATTCCTGGGAAGTCCAACGTCATAGCGGACAGGCTAAGCAGAGCTATTCTCATGCCTCACGAATGGTCTTTCAACAGGACAGTAGCGGACAGAATCTTCCACAAATGGGGTCAGCCTTGCTGCGACCTTTTCGCAACTCCTCTGAACAGCAAGTGCGACAGTTTCTTCACTCTCTTCCCTCTTCCCAGACACTCCCCCAGAGACGCTCTAGTTCACGATTGGCCCCAGGGACTTCTGTATGCATTCCCACCCTTTCCACTAATCCCCAAACTGATTCAGAAAGCTACCATGCTGGGTTGCAGAATGATCCTCATTGCTCCCTACTGGCCTCGACAAATCTGGTTCCCATTCCTGCATCGTCACCTTCTAGAACAGCCATGGAATCTGGACCCAGTTCTGGACCTCCTGATCCATCAGTCGGGCAGGCTGCATCAGTCTCTTCAGTCTCTCAACCTCACTGCTTGGTTGCTCCACTTCCAACCCTAGCCAGGCTTCCCAGTATTTCCAATTCAGTGCGTGAGATTATCCTCTCCTCGCACAAACCTACAACCAGGAAGACTTATGCTAGTAAGTGGAAACGTTTCTCTTTCTGGGCAGAGGCTAGAAATATTGACCCCTTTACGGCCCCTGTTCATAACGTTCTGGACTTCTTAGCAGAACTTTTTCAAGCGGGCTCCTCATCGGCCACCATTAGAGTTCAATTGGCAGCAATCTCCAATTTTCATACGGGCCTGTCAGAGACGAGCATCATGTCCCACAAGCTTTGCAAAGCCTTTCTAAAAGGAACAATTTTGCTTAGGCCTCCAGTCAGGGATCCCCCGCCTCCCTGGGACTTGAATTTGAATTTGATCCTAGCTTCCTTGATACTTCCCCACTTTGAACCGACAGCTTCCTGTTAGTTGAAATTGCTTACTTGGAAAACACTCTTTTTGGTGGTCATTACTTCAGTGAGGAGAGTTTCTGAACTTCAAGCCCTTTGTGTTCGTCCTCCTTATCTAGTTTTCCATAAGGATAGAGTTTTACTCAGGACTAATCCTTTGTTCCTTCCTAAGGTCCCCTCTGAGAACAATTTGAATCAATCCATCGATCTACCAGTCTTTTTTCCAAATTATTCCATCAAATATGAACACAAATTACAACAGTTGGACGTTCTTAGGCAATTACGTTTCTATTTGCATAGGACTGAGCAAATAAGGAAATCAGATCAACTCTCCCTGTCCTATGCAGAGGGTAAGCAGGGTCGACCAGTGTCCAAAGTAACTTTATCCAGGTGGTTGTCCTCTATTATTACCCTTATTTATCAGTTGAGGCATAAAGAACTCCCTGCTAAACCTAAAGGCCACTCTACTAGGGCTTTAGCTACGTCGGTAGCCTTTCAAGCAAGATTACCAATGGAAGCCATTTGTTCAACGGCCACATGGGCCACCCCTCATACCTTCATTTCACATTATAAATTGGATCTGGCCACTAGGAGCAGAGCTGATTTTGGTTCCACTGTGCTCAAGAGACTGTTCCGATGGGCCACCCAGGACTAAGGTGCTAGGGACGCTGTCTCAATCAGCAAGAATGAAGGCGAGAGAGACAACTTAACATTAAGAAGTTATGTACCTACCATAATGTTCCATGTTAGTTGTCTTCTTCTCGCCTTCTTTCTTGCATCCCACCCTCCATCCCCCTAGCTTAGATGGAACGAGAAGAGCTTTCCTACCAGTCTTATCACTGGCTGAGTCTTTACTGTTTTTGTGTCCTCTACACTTTTCTTCAGCCCTGTAGCTGAAGTCTTGTTATTGGGACAGTTTGTCCTACAAAATTTATTATTATGGTGATAGGTCTTCCAAATGAGATCTGGGGGTCTAGCGCCAGGCATTGTGGGATATAGGGAGGCCTCGAGCCAGTAAGTAGCTCTCGAGCTTTAGAAAATGGCCTAGTCGGAGCTGAGGGTCGGCTCCGAACCCAACCAGCAGGAAAGAAGGCGAGAAGAAGACAACTAACATGGAACGTTATGGTAGGTACATAACTTCTTATTTCTTTTCCTTCTACCTCAGGCCTTCCTTGTTTCTCTGGATATCAAGGATGCTTACCTTCACATTCCTGTTCATCCCTTTTCAGAAAGTTTTTACGTTTCTCTGTTGCTTCCTTGCATTTTCACTTCTCTGCTTTCCCCTTTGGCCTTTCTACTGCCCCAAGGGTATTCACCAAATGCCTAGCACTTGTGATTGCCTTTTGCAGACTTCAGGAGATTCAAGTCTGTCCCCTGTCTGGACAATCTCCTGTTCCAGGCATCCTCACCAGAGGTTTTGTTGCAAAATCTCCACTTTGCCATTTCTCTTCTGCTAGGCCTGGGGTTCACTATACATTTCAAAAAGTCTTCTCTGACTCCTTCTCAGGACCAGGTGTTCTTGGGGTGCAGGATGCAGACAGTGCCTATGCTGGCATCCCTTTCTCTTCCAAAGGTTCAGACACTCGTTGTTTACTTCCAGAATCTTATGCTCCTGCCCTCCATTATGGCCAGGGAGTATTTGAGAGTTCTGGAGTTTATGGCATCCACCATTCCCATGCTCCCTCTAGCCAAACTTCACATGAAGAAGCTACAATCAGTGTGGCAGCAGCATGCGCAACTTCTAGATTGTCTAGTTCCTCTTCTACCCTTCTGAAAGAAGGAATTGCAATGGTGGATTCAGCAACTTCCCTAAATCCAGACCTTCCTATTTATCTACCTCTCATTCTCAGGGAAGAGGATGTTTCTGAAAGCCTTCCCTCCCCTTCCTCTTATTCTGAAAGTCCTATCCAAGATATCAACAGGATTCTCCAAAAATCTTACCGGTGACTCCCCTTTGGCCACAGCAGCATTGGTTCCCTCTTCTTCTCCACCTAGCCAAGGGCCATCACCACTGGTTACCTCACAAGGTGGAACTACTCACACAAGACAAGGATCTCTCTCATCCATCCTCACTTGTCTATTCTTCAGCTGACTCTGTGGGGTGATAGGATTTTGATTCCACAAAGACAACTTTTTTTCTCAGGGCATGATTAGGGTCCTGCAGGAGGCCAAATACCAGGAAATCCTACTTATCCAAGTAGAAGAGGTTTTCTATATGGTGTTGTTCAAGAAACCGAGATCCACTTACTGTGAATGTTCCTTTGGGTCTGTCTTATTTGTGTGAATTGCTCAATATTGTTTTGGCCTAGTCTTCGGTTAAGGCTCATTTATCAGCTATTACTGCTTATCTGCTTTTATCTCCTCCTTTAGCTTTTACATTTGAAGCTAAACAGTATCGTTAAGGCATCCTTCATATTAGACCTCCCAGGAAGCCAATTTCTCTGCCCTGGTATCTTTTGTCTTGGAGGAATTGACTCAGGCTCCATTTGAGCCTGCTGCCTCAGTTTCCTTGTGACATTGTTGCCGGAAAACTGGTCTACCAGATGGGTATCTGAGCTTCAGGCTCTTACGGCTTGCCCCCCCCCTTTTCTTATTTTTCATAAGGACACAGTGTCCCTGCATACTCATCCTTCCTTTATGCCTAAGGTGGTGAATGAATTGCCCTTGGATCAGTCTGTTCAATTGCCTACCTTTTTCCCTTCTCCACATTCCAATAGTGAGAGGGTTCTTCACACCTTAGATGTGTATAGACAACTCAGATTTTACTTGGATGAGACTAAGATTTTTAGAAAGTCTGATCAGCTTCTTGTTTCTTTTCACCCTAGATCTTTAGGAGTGTCTGTTTCCAAGCAGACTATTACTTCTTGGATTTCTAAAGCTATTTTTGTTATGTTCATCATCGTAAAAGCCTTCCTCTTTCTGTTAAGGCTCATTTCACCAGACCTGTTGCTTCCCTCTGGTGTTTTTTAAAGGGGTTAGACACTAACTCCATTCTTGAAGCAGCCACTTGAACTTCACTGCATACTTTCACCAAGCATTACAAGCTGGATGCAATATCTAGGGACTAGGGCTGGTTTTGCAAGGGCCATTTTGCATGGGATCATTGAGAGCTCTGCTGGTTCTTCCTAAGCTTTGTGTTAAAAATACTGCAGCAGTGAATGGAAAGACATAGTACAGTTGTGTAAAATCTTTCCATAACGGTAGATGTCCTTCTCTTCACTGCTGCAGTATTCATTCCCATCCCAAGTCCCCTTGTACCTTTCTTTCTTCTGGATGTATTGATCACATCTTCCATCCTTGGGATGGTGTTCCTGCTGGGGCTGTTGTAAAATGGGTTCACTGCTTCACAGCAGCATATCAAGCTACCATGGAGCTCAGACTAGGGTTGCCACCTTTTCAGATGGCCAAAGTGGGACAGTTGTGGTACAAACATCAGATTTTGCAGGCCAAAACATACCCACAGCCAGTACAAGGGACAGAACTTCACTTTTTTGCTTAAATAAAAGCTTATTCCTGTAGCATTTTAGTTGCTTATTCTGTTTCTTTTAACATTTAGGTGTTTCAGATACAGAATAACTGTTTTATGCAACTATTACATAAAATATAGGAAATAATTTTGCCCTAATATTTCAGGACAGTTGCTATTTTTACAATTTGTTTGCAGGACACAACTGCCCAAAGAGGGACTGTCCCTCGCAAAGTGGGGCAGTTGGTAACCCTAGCTCAGACTGACAATAACCTAACAACCAACATTATTTTACTCTTGCTAAACAGTGCTTCTGTTGTTTAGTGAGTGTAAAAAATATGTATATAAAAAAAGTGTGAGTGTATGCATATATCAGAGTTGAGAGTAAGATCGATCGAGCCATTATTTTACACTCTAAGCAGCACTTTTGCTGCTTAGGGAGTGTAAAAACTAAACGAAACAGCAAAAAAGTGTGTGTGTGTGTGTGTGTGTGTGTGTGTGTGTGTGTGTGTGTGTGTGTGTGTGTGTGTGTGTGTGTGTGTGTGTGTGTTTGTTTCTGTGTGTGTGAATGCATGCTTACATGCATGAAAGTGATTTTGTGTGTGTGTGTGTGTGTGTGTGCGTGTGTGCGTGTGTGCGTGTGTGTGTGTGTGTGTGTGTGTGTGTAAGTGAGAGTGTGAAAAGTGGAAGATTTCGAGCACTGGCAGCAGCAGTAAAGAGGTTTGCATACCTCTCAACCTTTTAGCTCAAGAAATCTGGATAAAGCTTGAAATAAAGGGGTGGAACAAAGGCTCAAAAATAGAAACCAATGTTAAATTTTGTTATAAATTACAAAGTAGCCTAAATAACAGGTTTTGTGTTAACGTGAATTAAGGAAATAAAGTCTTAAAGTCAAATGTATGTCCTTATTTAGCAATTTCAATCCCAATGACTGGCAACAAACCACACATTTTAGGAGTACGGGACCAAAAATAAAGTAAGTAGCTATTTTTTTAAATGATATATTTTGGATGTAAAATGCTTCCTCCGACACCATTTACAGATACTACAGCAACTTTGAAACATATTGGAGGAGGAACTATTTTACATAAAAAATATATAAAAATATAATATAGTAATAAAAAAAGTAAGTAAAACACAACATTTTTAGACAGCCCATACTTTTAAGCACAATAATGCCCTCCAGGGTGTGTGTTATTGTGTTAGGTCTGCAGCGTCAGGTCTTAGAACACCTTGGGCGGGCATTAATTCCACAATAAATGCACACCTTTGTCGGGCATTATTACTTGCATTTAATACTTTGTAGGCAGCATTCTGGGTAGTCACATTCCTCTGTTTCTAGTAATCAGCCCCACTTAAAATCTCCACCTTTTACTTTAGGCAAACAGTCAAGAAAGTAACCAAAGCCCTAAGCATCTTAGATACCAGGTCTGGAACATCACTGTCTGTGCTATACCCTCCTTCTAAAAATGCATTATCTCTTATTGCTAATCCTGTCACACACACACACACACACATATATATATATATATATATATATATATATATATATATACATATACCAAATGGTGTATAAAAAATGCAGTCCCATTGCTAATCTGTGTTCCCTAACTAAAATATTAGAGAAAATACCATGCAAGCAAATCTTTAAACATAAACAAACATGATGTGATGCCAGGTATGATTTCTACAAGCCATTTAGCACCATGTCTGTACTAAATGCAGCCCAGGCACCAGCTTCAATAACATGAACAACTCCCTCCTAACAGGGGTGTGCTGTCTGACATGACCAGGGCTTTCAAAACTGTTAACTGTACTCTACTCCTACAAAACCTCAGTAAGATTAATTTTGGACTTCTGTAGTACAATTCAAAAGTTCCCTGCAAAACAGAACTTTCCAAGAACACGTACAACAGTGCCTTCTCAAATGCTGTCATTCTTAATACTGTGGAGTTCCTCATGGCTCTCTTCTCGGCCCTTTATTTTTTTTCCTTCTCTCTCTTCCTCCTTCCCTTCCTGTCTGCATAAGTGGTCTTACGGTCTTACCTATGAGATACCAAAGATAAATTTGTTATGATGAGTTAGAATCCAGCCAGATTCTCAGTGATCTACAGAAAAAAAATCCAAATTAGTTTTTACCAAACTTTGCCAATGGGCACATCAAAATAGACTCCTAATTAATCCAAGAAAGTCTAATGCTATGCTGTTTGCCAGAACTAAAAAATACAAAACATGCCTCCAATATTAATTGCAATAAACAATGGAATCATCTTTTGTTAGGTTACAGAACAAAGATACCTTGGTTTAATATTAGACTCCTTAGTCACATTTAGCACAACAACTTGGATCCAAATGGAAATATAAATCCAACTGCTTACTTCCACTATAAAAGAAAACCATGTAGTAAAACAAGTATAGTTTATTCTAGCACCTCAGTGTTACCACCTTCAAGGAATCTTATTTATTTCCATTTGAATCCAAGTTGTTGTGCTGGATATATTTACAGAGGAGGAGAAGGTTTTGTTGTGGTGTCCTTAGTCACATTTGCACAGCAGATAGATACAAATGTAAACAAAGTACTAGGGTAGCTAAAATTATGCAACAGAATATTTCACGTCCTGATTCCCACTGCAAGGCATTTCCTTGCCAAAAAAACTTAATCATTCCAAAACTGAAATATGGTCTCCCCAAAATATATATGTCATGTCTGTCAATAATAACCACAAACTGCAGACAGCAATAAATACAATCTGCAGGTTTGCCTTACTGACTAGCAGAGTATCCAAAACTGTTCTCCTGTGATAGATTGATTCAAACTCCCAATACATAATCACAGAACTCTTCTCACTGGTGTCTTGTTATTTAAACTACTCAAACTTGGACAAAGCCTCCATTACAATGAAGTTAAGCATTAAAGAACAAACATATGACCTAAGGGAAATCTCTGATGAAGCTCTGACTCTCATCAGACCAAGATTTAAAACCACAGTGGGTGAAAGAGCATTCTCCAAATTGGGCCCCTCCATTTGGAATCATATACCATTAGAATTCAAAGCAGAAAACTCACTAGAGCTCTTTAAATCCAAACTAAAAGTATACCTCATAAATTATTCAAACTGTACATTTTAAAGTTAATGAATAAAGATGCCAAAAAGAGTGATAATTGTCAACAACTGTCACACTATTTCAATGTCAGTAACTAAACCTGCCACAGGGATCATTACAAAACAGAAGAGAATAAACTGAAATCTGACTCATGAATTACATCAAAATGTGATTCTGTACAAATATGCAGTACGCCGAATGCAAATATGTAAATATGGTTCATAAATACTTGATTTTTTAAAAGTATATAATGTGGTATAGCTGCATGATGTAATGGATTACAAACCTGTTTTGCATTGTACAATTTTGTATTTATGTAATGCCACATATGCTGCACAGTGTGTTCAACATTATGTAGAGATATTTTATTGAGCTGTTTTCTTTGCTTTTATGTAGTAATGCCACAGTCTGTTTGATCATTGGTTGATAGACCCTTTTCAGCATACTACTCACTCTGTTAACAAATTGAAAATAAATAAATAGCTGCCCTGGTTCATTTCCAAATAACTAGTCAAGGCACCTAAATAATGCATCACCATTCTGAGAACAGCAAGTACATAGAGTATAACAGTCACCTAACTACAACTCAACCATCATAATAATGTAAAAACTGAAAGAAAGTAGGTCCAGTTAAGACTAAAATGCCATTTAAACACCCAAAAGAATTAAAAAAAAAAAACTACTGTCAGACTCAGAAGACCAATAATCTGAATGTAGTACCATCCTAATATGTCATAAATCTAAATTTCTCTCTGAAGCCCTGTAGAACATACAGTAGCATATATTATTTTTGTCCTATGCCCTATGTAGAATATATTGTGCTTGCCAATGGTTATTTCAGTGTTGTAACCCACCACCCAGCTGATGGGTGCTCAGCATGCATGTTGCACTTTCCTTCCTCTTTTGGTGTTTAAGAGGTTTGCAGATGTATAAAAATGCTTTGCCATGCCACCAAGGCAGCCAAATTTGAGATGCAAAATTGAATGGAGCCAAAGTATCTTTTTAATTAAAAAAATACTTGTGGATTCTTGCTGCCAGTTTTCTGGTTTCCTTGTCGAGCTTTAGCTAACTGGTTTCTAGCCCTGTTTGCATTTTCCTGACTTTTAAAGGCTGCCAGCTGTCATCAGGCAGGTAGAAGGGTAGACAAAACGTTTGCTCTTTTTATTTTGTATTATGTTGGCAGTGAAGCAGAGCTGTCAGTTTTGTATTCCACCCCTCTCTGACATTGCACCCTGCTTCTCACTTGCCTGTTAGAGTTGTAGTGAAGTGAAAAGTTAGTATTAAATGTTGTTCACCGAGTGGCTGGTTGTTCATAGGTTCATAGATTAGTACTAGGCTAACTACCCTTGCGAGCCATTTTAAGCCTAGCCATTTGTCCCCTGTGAGATTCAAACCCTGTACCTTGTGTTTGTAAGGCAAACACCTTAACCATTAGGCCACCCTCCCAACTATTGAACCTTTTAAGACATGTAAAACTGACAATTGCTGCTGTTAGTGTTTTGTTTAGGAAAAAAAAGTATTATAGACTGATGATACTTTTGTATGTTTTAAAAATATGTTTACATGGGCATGTTTGTACAGCAATTGCTTTTAAAGCATTTAGTTCACTAAGTTTGGAATGTATCAAAGAATGCTGTTTTCTATAGTAGCACCTGTTAAAAGCACCAAGTTAAACACTTTAAAATAGACAGTTGTTTTTCTCTAGTTTAGTTATGCAGCCTGTTTCAAGTTTGAAAGTATGTGTGCACATGTGCATTTTAAACACTAGCTACATATATTTAAATGTGACAGAACAAACAGCAGCAAGATACAGCATTTGCAAAGTTTTTCTCAGGAAGCTGTTAGCCCAACTTTTATCCCATTTAATAATACGTTGTTAACCTTGTATAAACACAAGAATGGCATTTGCTTAGTTTTGTATATTTCCTATTAGAATGAGAAGACCTTATGTTTGTTTGTTGTTGTTTATTAATTAAAATAAGCATGTTTTGTCACATGAAGTAACATTTTCCTTCATTAACTTGTAACACTAAGTGTTTGGTGACAATATTCACACATTTCATTCAAATAGCTTTGAGGTGCATGTAGCAGTCTAGTTTACATGTATTTGCTTAGCTTTATTTTAACAGATTGTCAGTAGAAGTCCTTTGAATTGTACTCCGTAAGAATATCCATATTTTGGAGGGGTGGTGGTCTTACACTGGGACTTCTCAGCCATCTACAGTGTATGTTTACTTCTGGGTATTTTCTGATTATTGGGCCACCTAGCATCTTCGTCATCTGATTATAAGATAGTGTTTTTTTAGGTTTATATTGTACCAGATCTACAGACCATCTACTGCCATAATTTTATTTATTAAATACTTGCAGCATTAGACTGGAATTGTCTGAATAAAACCGTAATAGGGTAGTGTTTTAAATTATTTCATGGTGTAACACTGTTTTTATGCATTTGTTTATATCTTTCCAGATTTAGTTGTCTGGTTGAAGAACCCTTTCAAGACATGAAATGGGACTATTGCAGAAGACCTGAGAATACAAAACTTGCCAAGATGCATGGCCTAATCAGAGGGCAGTATTTGCAATAGAGTATGCTCATATTGGAGGCATAGAACAGAACTCTGTCATAACTTTAGTTAATCAGAAAATGGCTCAGGAGTTAGCAGGCTAATGGATTGCAGGAGTTGCACTCCATATCATTCTAGAAATATGCTAGCATATACATTTTTAACAAGTTCAGTTTAGTGTGGCAGCATGACATTTTTTAGCATGAGGGAGGTCAAGTGGGAGTATATGAGGATAATAAAGGTATTTTTCAAAAAAAGAGATTCAACAGAGACAGAGAGACAGATAGACAGAGGAAAGTAGTTCATGATAGCATTGCTAGGAATATATATGAGTTCCAGTCAAGTGGTCTAACAATCACATTATGTAATGACAAGTGGGCTAAAGAAAAGTGATCAAATCACATTTGATATAATGATAGACTCCAGAACACTGTTTGAGTTATAACTGTAATAAGGAAAATTTATGGTTTTATGATTTTTTTTGTTTACTAGCATTAGTTTTCCTTTGGAATGATAAGCAGTATTGCAGTTTGCGTTATCGCAATATGTTGGAATGTATAAGATGGTAGTGTACTTTCAGTGATTTCTTTTTACCTTTTTTTCCACAGTAGTATAACCTTGAAGCTGTTATATAAGGGTGGTATGAGTCAAAGTTCTCTGCATAGGTAGTGCAGGGGCATGACACCCTGCAGAAAAAAAAATCTATTTTTTAAGTTATGCTGGGTTGTATGAAGTGTGTTTAGATATTATGTCATTAGATCTAATGACATACAGTTTTGTGTGTGTGTGTATATATATATATATATATATATATATATATATAGAGAGAGAGAGAGAGAGAGCGCGCACACACACACACCTGAGACAGGGAGAGAGTGCGAGCACATGTGCTTGCATTGGATAGGACAGACAATGATTATTAAAAAATTAGTCTGTCTATGAGTTGGAAGAGCAATGAATAATTTACTTGGCAACAGGAAGCCAATTTGTTATTTAGAAGAAACTATATTGGTGGTCAGTGGATCGTAAAAAGACAATAAATCATCATAACCTGTTTTTTGTACCTAAAGGGAGAAGGCTGCATATCTGGAAGTGTTTACAGTAAATGGTGGGCTGCATTCTGACTGGCACATGAATACACCTCTGTACACAGCCTTCCTAACAGTTGTGGTAAGGATTTGTTTTATCCTGATTAAGCACTCGTTTGTGTTTTAACATATCTATATATTTTTTTTAAATGCTGAGACAGTTTATTATGCAGAGTATCAGACAGGGTCAGCACTGCCTCATGCAGCAGGTATCAGTTCATTTAGGAAGTAGACACAAGGAGAAGGAATTTAGTGTTTGGTAGCTCACTGAGAGTGGCTTTGAGCTGATCTATGTGTATACTAAGTTAATAGTCATACTCTAGGACCTTTTGTATAAGGTAGATAAAGATCTGGTCATTGATGACTAGAAAAGGGTCAAATTTAAACATAAGGATTTTAAGTAGAAGTAAAAGAGAAGGGAGCTTAAGATATTTTTCTGGAGACCTTCTGGTGATATAGCAGCTCAACTGATAAAATAATTTCTGACTCTGCAAAAAGTAATCAGAGTGTCATGACTATAGACTGCTGAAAATGTATGGCAGAAGCACTGAACACCTCTGCAGCGTAGGTAAATCCCTATACTGCTTAAATAATTACTGGTACAACAAATCACAGTTAAGACATCAATAGATATATACTAACATATGGTTCACCTACATTTGACCGAACGTATGTTTGTTCGACAAATGCAGAGGTGTGATTTAATGTTGAAGGTACGGGTAGACGAACAGTGGCTATATCAATGGTATGGAATGTCGATATAGGTAACTGGGGTTGGTGTGTGTGTGTGTGTGTCTGTCTGCCTGTCTGTCTGTCTTAGGATTCTGGTCAGGAATGAGTGAAGGATGGGTGTTGTTTGTTTGCGTCCGAGTTAGGATAGATGTAGTGCTGTTTGTGTGTGTTGTGAATATTTATGTCTGAGTCTGTCTCATCTAGTTGCAGTGTTACAGGAATGTTTTAATGACATTAAGGTGCAAGGTTAGGCATGGGAGAAGGGACAGCATTAGGGTTAGCACCCATTACTAAGGTGATGTAGACAAGCTGCCATATTACCCTAATGCTGCCCCTTCTTCCAACCCTAACGCTACACTTTAATGTCATTAAAACCTTCCTATAACACTGCTACTATTCAGATAAATTTGAGGCTAGTGTATTAATTTTAATATCGGTTGAAGAAGTAGTTTTCCTCTCTAGATATTATTGTTTTCAGGTTTTTTTTTTTTTTTTTTTGCTATTGTGTATGATTGAACTTATTTTGTCGGTGTTTTACATTCGACAATATGGCAGTTTGGTCATATACAATAGAATCAAACATACGTACATGCAGACTTATTTATTTACTTAACATTTGTTTACCGGGAAGGTCTGACTGGGACAGAACCCATTTTCAGTGGAGGCCCAGGGAGAAGTGCTCCAGTTGCAACAGTATTTAATTCATTTATTAACTGAGGTAGATACATTGGCCAGCCTGAGAACTTAAAATGGAAAATACAATAAAATACAAAACTAGTATTGTAGCATATAATGTGACAAGAAAGTAACAGAGAAGTGGTAAAAATATGATAGAAATTCAGTATTAAATTTAGGGAAGGAGAAGAGAAATTGTCATTAGAATAATAGAGAAGAGAGGTAAAGAGCATGGTAGAAATTAGTTGCCCCTGTGTAGTATTTAAATCCTGGGTTTAAAGTGGGTGAGTGTATCACAGGTTCATAGGACGATACTTAGGCTATTAGCCCGGAGGCCCTTATAAGCCTAGCCAAGAATTTCACCCATATTCCCACAAAGTCAGCACCTGTTTTCCCTGTCCAGCAGGGACACAGGTGGGATCCCAAGGGTATATTTTCTGTTTCCCATCCAGTCATCCAGGTTCCTCTTAAAGAGGGCTAGTGAAGTACTCTGCATGAAATGGAGAGGAAGTCTTTTTCACAGATGGGGGAGTCATTGGGGCACAAATCTGTCCTGCCAACAAGTTCTATTAATGTCACAGACCAGGTTGAGACCTTGTGCGCAGGTTGTGCAAGTGGAATTTGACTTACGGATATACAGCAACTCCATCAAGGCTGAGTCTGAGACGGCCTTGTTTGCCAAACACAGGTCACCTCTGAGCAGTCTGTATGGGACTGAGTAGAGGGACAGGGCTTTTAGCCTATCTGTATAGGATAGGTGTTTTAGACCGTGGATTTTCCTGGTCAGGAACCTCTGTGGTCTCTCCAACTTCTGCATGTGAATGGCAAGGAATGGGGCGTTGTACTGGGTCTGATAAGGGAGGAGTACAGGGATATTATCACCACCTAGGAGATGAAATGGGAGGGTAGTAGAATTAGATAACTCCACCCAGTGTGTAACAGGTGCAAGAGGCATCTTTGAAGAGTAGCTGTTTTATTTCCTTTCTGAACACTTTAAAGGATGATTATTCTTTAAAGGAAAACTCCATCCTAAAACTCAAAAAATGTTTTTTTTTCACCCTGTCTTTGTTTCCTGACCCATTTTAACACCTCAAAATCACTTTTAAGTGCTTTATTTGTAATTTTAGTCGGTTTTCCACAACATGGCTACAAGTGGGGCTTGACGTATCAATGTGATCTTGTTCATCCTCAGCCCTTTCTCATAATACTTTGTATGACTCATGCCAGACTTAAGTAACTGTGAATTCCCATGCCATTGACATATAATGGGATTTGTCTGAGTCACTGTTATCTTCTTTACCTTCTGTAAAAGGACTGCTTCTTTTCTGTTTTTTAACCACCCTCATTTATGTTTGGCTCAGACCTTGTTTTACACTATACTTAGAAGTTATCCAGCTGCAGCAAGAAAAGTAGCTAAAGTGCAGGCCTTTGTTCAGGGTTTTCTTTTGCACTTCAAGAGGAACTGACAGTCCCGTCTCCCCACATGACTGCAGAGGTGTTAAAACTGTCACTGCACTGAGACACCCTTGTAGAATCAGTTCCTCATGAACTACAAAAGAAAACCCTGAACAAAGGCCTGCAATTTAGTTACTTTTCTGGCTGTAGCACCAGTTGATTGGGACCCTGACAAGCTTGAGTTTGGTTCTGAATATCATAATGTTGTGTTTTTGGTGTTTAGGAGTAGTTTTTTTCTGTGTTACCCAGTAAGAAAGTTGGGGCATTTTTTTTTGTGGTTACTGATTACAGAGTGGGGGAGATGAGATCTATAGGTAACCATATCATCAGCATATAGGATGATAGGCAAATGTGGAATGTCAACAGGAAAAGTATCGATGGAAAGGGAAAAACAGGGATGAAAGGACTGAGCCTTGGGGTACACTTTAGTATAGTGGGGCAGAATCTGTTAAGGAGCTACCCATTTTAATCTTTTTTTTTCATAAATATTTTTTATTTTTAATAATAATAATAATAATAATAGTAACATATTTACAATCAGAGCAGAAAATAACTATACAGAGTTCATAACAAAGGTAAATTAACATATACATTCAGGAAATCATTTAATTTTTTTTCAATAATAAGTATAGCTTTTCCCAGGCAATTAACTTGTGTGTTAGATTTCTTGTCCTACCCATTTTAATCTTGAAGTGTGTATCAGATAGGAACTGTTTAAACCATTGGAGAGGTTGGTTGCAAATTCCTGTAGTAGAAAGTTAGTTAAGCAGGAAGACCTGGTCAGTATGATCAAAGGCTTTTGTAAAGTCAAAGACGACAGCTCCCCTTAAGCTTCATTTGCCAAAGTTTAGGAGGATGTCACATATGATTGTGTATACGGCAATGTTGGTGCTTTAGCAAGTCCATAATCCATGGGTGAGAGGATTTTGTAGATTTGGATGTAGTTATATAATTGAGCAAAGATTCGTTTTTCAAATACTTGCCAAGGGTAGATAAAATGGAGATGAGGTTGAAATTTTGAGGTAGATGATGGTATTTTGTTTGATATATGCTTGTTCCCAGATGGAGGCCATGATGTCATCTCCAGTCTTTCATGGAGATGATTTTGATATAGAAGAGGGTGTGTGGGAGGGGGTCTTATATTGGGGAGTGGCTGGTAGATTGTGACTGGATAGGCAGGAGATGGGAAAATTCTCTGACAAAATAATTGGCAGAAAGCAATCCAGAGATGGATTGTATAGTGCCTGTTCCTAAGGAGAAGGAAAATGTTTCCCACTCAAGTTGTTTTATAGATTTCCAGAAAACATTAGGGTTGTTGAGAGGATTTTTTGGGAAGTGACTAGATGCTATGATCTATGTCTTCTATTATTTTATCTGGCCAGGTTTCTCAGACAAGTGAATCTGTCTGTATCGTCAGGGGATGGGTTCTTTTTCAGGTGTTATAGGTTTCATCTGTTAAGTTGAATACAGTAAGTAGTTTTTAAGTAATGTAATGTGTTTGGGATGCTTTGTAGGGTTGGGAGATTTTAGGAAAGTTTATGTTTTGCAGGTGCAAGAGAAAGTTAGTAAATGTTTTAATGGCAAGAGAGAAGGTGGAGTGGGGATGTAAATGATAGACCAGTCTGTTTTGGCTAGAGTATGTGGGGCTTGCTTGTTATTTATTTTTTTTTCAGAGGAAGGTGATGGGGGCAGGGGGTGGCTTTTTAGTGAGACTTTCCAATGTGGAAGTCAAAATGTAGTAGTCGCGTATGGAGGGGTGGAGTACTTGGATTGAGGAGATAATGGTAAAGGAGTTGGTAGTAATGAAATCAATTATAGAGTAGTTCTCTGCATGGAGATTTCGACTGGTGTGTTCTTGAATTAACCGTTGAAGCCCTAGGGAGCCATTGTTTGTTATTTTACTGCCTACACTTTAACAAAGTCGTTTTTGTGTTTAAATTACCTGTTTAGCTGTTGTAGACTACACACTCAAGTGTGATAGCCATTTCTGTGCATTTAAAGTGTTTTTTGATTGTATCTGCTTTATTTTCTGAAAAAAAAACAAAACAAAAAATACTTGATGTCCTTCAAGAATGCAACTGCAGTCATAACATGTGGGTTGTCCTGCCTCAGGCAGCCCTCGGTCGGCCGGATGTCAAAGTCTGGGTCCAACGTCGGCTGATGTCGCATTTCTCTCCGACGTCAGAGCGGCTGGAGTATATAAGCATCAGCCGACGCCATTTTCTTCAGTCTTTCTTGCCGCACGGTGCCCGAAGCAGAAGCAGTTCGCAAGTGCCGGTCGGTTAGCTCCTGTATTTTCGATACCAAAGTCATCAAAAAAGCTAAGTACCCCGTTGGGGACCTTTTCTTGCCTCAGCTGATGTCAGAAATAACTGAAAAAGTTAACAATTGTCTTTCTTGTGGTAAACAAATACCTCATAAGGATTTCCACTCTTACTGTCTTCCTTGCCTGGGCCCAGACCACGACATCTCGGCCTGTGTAGCCTGTGCTCGCTTCAACAAGCGCACTCTCAGGCGCTGGGCGGAGTTCGCTGAAGACTTTTTTGCCGATAAATTTGCTTACAACATGCCGTCGGATCTTCCGACATCGCAAACTCCCAAAAAGCATAAAGACCGGGACCGACATCCTCGGCCCGCGTCTACCACCGACTCCACGACAAAACCCAGCGCGAGTGCTCCGGTTCCCTCCGAGACAGTCTCTCCACCGCTCCGAACCGAAGACACCGCATTACCGACGACTCCGATTCTGGACATCACTCCGACGCCTGTTATCGATTTTCCTCCGGGTACCGAAACCGAGGAAATGCTCGAGACCATTGCTGTAGACAAGGTCACTCCTGCACGTGGAGCTGCCAGGCCTCCTATGGCCATGTCTATTAAGGCCTACACTAGGGCTAAGGCAGCCAGCAAAACAAAGCATATTACTTCTAAATCCTTTCCTCAGCCTACTCCAGAGACACAAATTATGTCCATGGCTGCTGATTTAATTTCCATGATTAGAGGTTCACAGGCCCATCCTGAGAGAGGATCCCTGCCTCCTCCTGATAAAAGGCCCAGGGTTGAACCCTCTGAACCTATTCCTTCTGAACCTATTCCTTCAGATGAAGACTCAGAGGGCTCCATCCACTCTGATAGCCAGGAAGAGCTCTTCCAGACCTATGAGGACTCGGATGCAGAAGATTCCATCCCCTCGGCCTCCCCTCCTGAGGATATTTCTTTTGGGGAAGTTCTGCACACCATGAGGGAACATTTCAAGTGGCAAGGTCAGGAATATTCTGATTCTAGGAAACGCCTGAGGACTTTCCTTAAGAAGCCCCAGCACAGGCCCTTAGCTATTCCTCCTGTACTTGATGTTCTGGATCATCTATATTCTGACCCTAGTGCTACCCCTGATTCTCTTCCTCCTGCTCCAGCCAAGCCAGACAGGTATTACAGGGTCCCAGAAACTCATTCCCATTTATTCAGGGCCCGTTCTCCTGATTTGGAAACTATTTCACAGGGGCCTAAAGGAGTTTCAGCCTCCACCTCTAAAAATCCATTGCCCTCCAACAGGGAGGCCAGGTCATTAGAGAGATGGGATAAAAAGGTTTACACATCCACTACCTTATCTATGAGAGCTTTAAATTGCCTTTTTCATATGTTACAATATCAGGACTACCTTTTAGAAGATTTACAAAAAAACTTTAGCCACTCCTGATCCTTTAGACAGGAAGACTTTGCAGGAATCTGTACATAACACTCAGCAAGTAAGCAATCACTTCCTGCAGTGTGGATATGATGCACTGGAAGCTTCATGTAGGGCAGCTATGGCAGGGGCAGTCATTCGTAGACATGCTTGGTTAAAAGATCAACCTCTACCAGATCATGTAAAAGCAAAACTTCTGGATGCACCTTTGGAAAAGAACAAGCTTTTTGGTGCAAATGCTAAGGATGTGTTAAAGACCATCGAAGAAAAAGCAAAATCAGTTCAGACGGTGAAAGATTTCTTCCAAGTTCAACCCCCCAGATTCAGTAGGAATTGGCCTTCTAAAAACTGGTCCTTTCCTAATACAGAAAAGTTTCAAAGGGGTAAGAACAGACGTGGCCGAGGAAGAGGCCAATACAGAGGCCCTTACAGGGGACGACAGTGGCAGCCAGGAAACCAAAGAAGTGACGCAGGGGTTTCACCAGCCCCACAACCACAATCTCAATGACTTTCCTCTACTACCGCCTACCAGGGAACAAATAGAAGCTCCCCTGGGCAGGAAATTATCTCTGTTTGCAGAAAATTGGCACAGACTGACAAAGGACAAATGGATTTTAGACATTGTAGACTGAGGGTACAGGTTTCATTTTCATACCTTACCAAGAAAACAAGGCATGCCAAACCTGCCACAAAACCAGAGGGCAGAGGCTATCAAGCAAATCACTCTGCTGACTCGGATGAAAGCAATAGAAAGAGTTCCACAACAAGAACAAGACCAGGGGTTTTACTCAAGACTGTTCCTTGTTCCAAGAAAAGAATCTCAATGGAGACCAATACTGGACTTGTCCGCATTAAACACCTTTCTCATAGTACCAAAGTTCAAAATGCTGACTCTACAGCAACTCCTTCCCATGCTGGGCAAGGGGTCTTGGCTGATTACTCTGGACCTCAAGGAGGCATACCTGCATGTCCCTATCAGACACAGCTGCAGAAGATACCTCAGATTTCTTGCAGGACCAGAGCATTATCAATTCTCAGCATTGCCATTTGGCTTATCTACTGCGCCCAGAGTATTCACAAAATGCCTGGCTTCAGTAATTGCTCATTGCAGGCTCCAGGGGATACAAATTTTCCCGTACCTGGACGACTGCCTCATACAAGCGGACGACAAATTGATGTTGACAAAAAACCTGGATTATGTCATACGATTACTTCAAGCTCTGGGATACACAGTCAACTTCCAAAAGTCAAGACTGCAGCCATCCCAGCAAATAATCTTTTTAGGAGCCAAACTAGACACAGCCTCTCAGATGGCTTACCTGACAGAAGACAAGCAAGAGAAGTTAACTCATTACTTCAAAGGTTTGGCAAAACTCACCCAGATGACTGCAAGGAGATTCCTACAGGCCCTGGGTTACATGGCATCCTGCATTCTACTGGTTCCATTAGCAAAACTACACATGAGAAAGCTTCAATGGTACCTAAAAAGCATTTGGTCTCAACACAGCAACAACTTGGAGACAATCATACCACTCATTCCATGCCTACAAAAGGAATTCCTATGGTGGGCCTCGGTGAGCCAGGCAAACACAGGTATGTCATTCAAAAAAACACAGATAACACAGACCATGACCACAGACGCCTCAGACCTTGGATGGGGGGCGCACATGGAAGGCAGGTGTATACAAGGACAATGGTCTCCAAAGGAAACACATCTGCATATAAACCAAAAGGAAATGCTGGCAGTAATGCATGCCATCGAGGCTTTTCAACACCAACTCCAGCAAGGCCATTTACTGATACGGACAGACAACACCACTGTGATGTGGTACATAAACAAGCAAGGGGGCACCCACTCTTACCCCCTTTGCAGACTGACAATGCATCTTTGGGAGAAATCACTGAGTCTAAACATCCAGTTACAATCCCAGTTTGTTCCAGGAAAAGACAATGTGTTGGCGGACAGCCTAAGTAGGAATTTCACAGATCCACACGAGTGGAGGTTACATCCGAAGGCCTTCAGACAACTCACTTCGACATGGGGCAAGCCAGTGGACCTATTTGCCTCTCATCTCAACCATCTTCTACCAAAATTCTGCACAAGGACATACCTTCCAAAAGCTTGGAAAATAGATGCCCTCTCATTCAACTGGAACTCACTAACAATCTATGCATTCCCACCTCTGCCACTGATGACCTCAGTATTAATAAAGATCAAAGCAGAGAAACCCAAGGGAATCATAATAGCTCCGGACTGGCCAAGACAACACTGGTACCCATTACTACGGAGCATATGTCACACCAAGAGGTGGGCCCTTCCTCAATGGCCTCTACTTCTGACTCAACACAACTTCGAAACAGTGCATCCAAATCTACAGACACTGCAGCTAACAGCCTGGGAGATCCCATAAATAACTTCAGCCTATCTCTCTCCAAGGAAGTTCAGCGGATACTAACAGAGGCTCGAAGACCATCCACCAGAAAGGTTTACTTGGCAAAGTGGAAAAGATTCAGCAATTGGAATACCAGCAAGGGACATGATGCATCATTGTTGAACATTCCACTCATCTTGGAATATTTGGCAGATATGTTAAAGAACGGCCTCTCATATTCTTCCATAAAGATACATGCATCTGCTATTTCAGCTAGATACAACACTGATCCTCCTGTTTTTTCACACCCTTTACTAAGGCAATTCCTCAGGGGAATCAAGAACATTAAGCCACCAAGAAAGGCCCCAGTGCCAGCCTGGGACCTCAATTTTGTCCTAGAAAAACTGACTCTACCTCCATTTGAGCCAGCAGCTTCAGTTGACTTGCAATTTCTCTCTTGGAAGACAGCTTTCCTGTTGGCAATTACATCAGCAAGAAGGGTTTCGGAGCTACAGGCCCTAATGGCAATACCACCCTTTATTATTTTTCACAGAGACAGGGTTTCATTAAGGACCAACCCTACTTTCATGCCAAAGGTGGTATCTAGGGTTTCCTTAAATCAAGCAATTCATCTGCCTGCTTTCTTCCCCAATCCTGAGAACAAGGGGGAAAGACTGTTGCATACCTTTGACATTCATAGACAACTTCGTTACTACCTGGACAGAACCAAGGCCAGTAGGAAGTCTGAACAACTTTTTGTAGCTTACGCCCCTGCAGTCCAAGGAAAAGCAATTTCAAAACAGACTATTTCAAAATGTATTGGACATTGCATCAGATTCTGTTATTCTTTTCATGGAAAGACTGTTCCAGCCAATGTCAGACCACATTCCACCAGAGCTACAGCCACCTCTACAGCATTCTTAAGAGGGGTGCCTACTAAGGACATTCTAGAAGCTGCTACATGGAGCTCCGTGCATACATTCTCCAAACACTACAATCTCCCTCTATACTCCAGATCCAGAGCAGGCTTTGCTTCGGCAGTCCTGCAGGGTTTGATTGCCACACCATCTTTTTCCTAGAGCATTCCTCCTCCCCCAGCTAAGCTATGGTATTCTACCCACGTTATGACTGCAGTTGCATTCTTGAAGGACATAGTACAGTTTTGTACCTACGATAAATGTAGATGTCCGATAGACATGCAACTGCAGTCGGATTTTCCCTCCCTCCATACCCCTCTATGCCTAGGGTCCACTCCTATCCCTGTTTCTCTTAGCTGGGGATATCTTTTATGGTGTATTTGGTTTATTGCTCATTTATTTGTTTGGAATCCTGTTTTTGTCTTCCAATTTGATTACAGCCTTCCTTGGAGGGCACCTGGCATCTGGGGCAAGAAACACTGAAGAAAATGGCGTCGGCTGATGCTTATATACTCCAGCCGCTCTGACGTCGGAGAGAAATGCGACATCAGCCGACGTCGGACCCAGACTTTGGAATCCGGCCGACCGAGGGCTGCCTGAGGCAGGACAACCCACATGTTATGACTGCAGTTGCACGTCTATCGGACGTCTACATTTATGGTAGGTACAAAACTGTACTTTTTCCCACCTTTCTAAGCTAGTATAGTCCAGTTTTCAGGTTAGTGCTGAATTCAGGGCTGTATTACAAGTTTCTATGTTTGCCGATACCTTACTTGGATAGAAGGAAGTTTCTCTGTTCACTGTAAGAGAGGGAGCTTTGAGCAGCCTATCTGTCCCTGGAGGAGTGGTTTCAGCCCAGAAATTTGTAGTTTATTGGCCATTTTTGGCTAATTTCTATCTCTTTCATTTCCCTGCTATAAAACCCGCATTTGCGAAGCTTTTGCGCTAGTATACAGCTCAGCAAGCTCTTGCCTGGTGCTCTGTAGAGTTCTACAGCAGCAGAGAGACAAAAGAGAGATTTTGGAGTAATTAAGTATCATTTTTATGCATTTTCTTGCTGCCTTTAGCTAATTCCGCCTAAAACGCAGATTTTCTAGAGTTTCTGTAATTTAAAAAGCTTGTTTCAGCTACATATTGTACTTCTTTTACTGTCTGCACTTTAAGAAAGTCGTTTTTGTGTTTAAATTACCTGTTTAACTGTTGTAGGCTACACACTCAACTGTGATAACCATTTCTGTGCATTTGAAGTGTTTTTTTGATTGTATCTGCTTTATTTTCTGAAAAAAAAAACAAAACAAAAAAAAAACTTGTTTTCCTGCCTTTCTAAGCTAATATAGTCCAGTTTTCAGGTTAGTGCTGAATTCATGGCAGTGTTACAAGTTCCTGTGTTTGCCCATACCTTACTTGGATAGAAGGAAGTTTCTCTGTTCACTGTGAGAGAGGGAGCTTTGAGCAGTCTATCTGTCTCTGGAGGAGTGGTTTCAGCCCAGAAATTAGTAGTTTATTGGCCATTTTGAGCTAATTCCTATCTCTTTCATTTCCCTGCTATAAAACCTGCATTAGTGTGGATTTGTGCGCCGGGCAGCGCAGTTAGGTAGGATATAAATATTTCCGACTCCACAAAGTCTACTCTTCAGTTTTTCCCTTGGAACTAGACAAACTTTCTTCTTAAGCACTCAAACCATTCACTTCTCATCCCGGCACTTGCTAAAAACTCATAGCAAGCACTAATAAACCTTAGCACTAGACTCCCCCCTATACTGTAGAGAAGGACAAGGCTCTCTATTTGACCTTACCAGCCAGTCAGTAAAACAGTTCACTGTACCTATCCAGGCATGTCCAAAGGGCAGTTTCAGGTGTACTCTCCAGTCCAACTGGTGAATCTGGGCATTTTGAGGCAATGTTACAATTGCCTTATGTACACAGACAACTCTCTCCTCCTTCCACCAAACACTAATACATGAGAGAGATGCAGTTATACAGCCAAACTGGAGGCTAAGCTCTCTCAACCCAAGACTGGACCAGGCAGTCAAGAGGAGAAGAGAATTACTTGCATCACACCACCAGTCTCACATAGACCTATGAAACCAGCTCCAGCAAAACACACAAATAAATACACGAAAACATACTCAGAGGCTTTAAATAAAAATCTGCAAAAGCAACACAGACCTCCAAAGCCAACATCCCCACCCCACCCCCAACACAAACCATGAAACACATACTTCAAAAAACCAGTGTACCACGCAAACACAGCCCTCAAGGCAAAATAACATACCCAACACACTAGTAATAGGTGACTCTATAACCAGGCACACTGACGTCCCACTCACTAGGCTGAACAAGGAAAAGGTTACTGTTAGCTGCCTGTCGGGTGCCAGGATCCGCCACATAACACAAGCACTCAGGTCACTCCAGAATAAGTACAAATATGACTCTGTCATTGTCCATGTTAGTGTGAATGACCTGAGTGTACCTCCCTGGACTACATGAAAAGAGACATGGAGGAGCTCTCTGATCACGTAGCTCAGGCCCGTATGTCCCTGACCCTGAGTAGCATCCTGCCCTCACCAAGAATGATACCACTGTATAGAGAAAAAATTATTAATTTCAACAATTGGCTAAGCTTCTGGTGTCATTCAAAGGGGATCCAGTGTCTGTCAGCCTGGGATGACATGCTCGACAAGCCAGGCTGCTTCGCTAGAGATGGCTTGCACCTGTCACCTTTAGGCCTTTGAATACTGGCTAAGGTTCTTGCCACCCTCATAGTGCCTTTTTTAGGCAAGGCTCAAAAGACAAACCCACCACAGTAAATAGTACATGTAACAAAAAACTGAGGGTAATGCTACTCAATGCCAGAAGTCTAAACCTCAAAATGCATGCACTCGAGGCACTCCTCAGTATGAAGAAAATCGATATATGTGCAGTAACAGAAACCTGATTTAAGGATCCAGAGAGCACGCCAGCGCTACCAGGCTACAACTCATACCATACATTTTGACCACAAAACCCGGACCAAAATACAAAAGGCAGGGGAGTATCCATATTCATCAAGGATACCCACACCTCCAGGTTAGTGGCACATCACGATGCTTCAGAGATCATCCACGTGCAACTAACAACGGGAAAAACTGCTATTCAAATTATAGCTTGCTACAGATCACCCACCATGTCCCAGGACTCCCACTCCGCATTCCTGGAAACACTGGGAAACATAAAGGTCCTACCAAACACCGTGATATTGGGTGATTTCAATTACCCAAACATTAACTGGGAGAACTACTCAAGTACAAACTCCCTTGCCCAACATTTCCTAGAATTTATAAACTCAAACGCCCTGGATCAACTGGTTAACGTCCCCACCACAAGTGACAACATACTGGACCTGGTCATCACCAACATGGGCGAGCGGTGTTCCACACCGGAGGTCAACCCCTTGCTGGTTAGATCTGACCATAAACTAATCACTCTGGATATCCACATTCCCCCATCACCCCCGGTCAAAGAAACCACCATGAAAAACTTTTCAAAAGCAAACTTCACGTTACTTAAGACCGAGGAGGAAAATTTCAAAGCCCCCATGCTAAAGGATAATGCTGTCCAAGATGCAAAATCCTTTACGAATGCACTCTACGGGCACCTAGAAGAATACGGGCACCTAGAAGAATGCATGGATCGTGCTATCCCAAACAAAACCAAGACTCACTCCTCCAAGAAAAGGAAACAAGTCTGGTGGACCCCTGCCATAAACAAGCTATACAATAGAAGAAGGAAACTAGTACAGAAAAAGAGTAAAATCCCAAAAAGGGAAGACATCCCTGATCAGTATCAGCAAGAAACTACATTCCCTCATAAAGTAATCCAAGGCTAGCTTCAAAACAAATATTGCCATGGACTCCAAAGATAACCACAAGGCATTCTTTAGCTATGTCAAGAATCTAAGTGGCAATTCTCAGATCTGCTCGGAGTTAGTGCAGAATGGCACAAAATACACTGAACCGACTGATATAGCCAACATCCTGGCAGACAGGCTCAGTGCAAACTTCACCCCCCTCTCACCCCCAAAAGGGCCCATAACTATACCAGAAGAATGTAGTGCCCCTGAAATCACAGACACTCAGGTTAAAACAGCCCTCTCCAAAGTCAAAAACACAGCATCAATGGGACCGGACAGTGTCCCAGGCAGCGTCCTACACGAGCTCAAAGATGAACTAACCCCTCACCTAAACACACTGTTTAAACTCAGCCTCTCCACAGGCTACGTGCCCACAGAGTGTCGCACAGCAACGGTTATTCCGCTCCACAAAGGTGGAGCCACAATGGACCCCGGGAACTATCGCCCTATAAGCCTGACTAGCTTGGTCTGCAAAGCTATGGAGTGCATCATCATGGATCTCATTAAAAGAGACACTGGGAAGCTCCAAACACTGGACCCTACCCAGTTCGGCTTTGTTAAGGGCAGATCATGGCTCTTAAACCTGGTGGACTTCTTTGAGACAGTTACCAAGGCTATAGATGAGGGAAAGGTGGTCCACACAGCCTACCTAGACCTCGCAAAGGCCTTTCGACACCATTCCCCACTCAGATATTGTAGACAAGCTCACCAGCCTGAACATAAACCCCTACGTCACGAGATGGGTTGCCAACTGGTTCATGGACAGAACCCACATGGTAAAGAGTTGCGGGAGCTAGGTCTGACTCTAAACCAGTTACAAGTGGCATTCCCCAGGGCTCAGTCCTAGGACCCCTCCTGTTTGGCATATACTTCCTCAGTGGTACAGGCAAGCACAGGAGGACTATGGCTGACCAAGTTCGCAGACGACTGCAAACTAGGGGCTATAATTGACTCTCCAGCTGACAGGCATCCACCAAAAGGGTCTCACTGAGACAGATACCTGGTGTCAAAACCATGTCCTCAAGCTAAATGCCAGAAAGTGCATAGTCATCCCCTTTGGAAAAAAAAAACAAAGTACCCACACACTACCACATAGGTGGTAGCCCCCTAAATACGGAAGACGTAATAAGGGATCTGGGGACCCAAGTAGATAGTAACCTCTCCTTTGATAATCACATTGTCAAAGTGGTTAGAAAATCCTTCTATGTGGCTTACCTAATCATAAAAGGGTTTGCATCCAGATTGAAAGAGGTCATTGGGCCCCTCTACGCATCACTCATTAGACTCATCATAGAGTACAATGCCCCATTTGGGATGTACCTTACAAGACACCTGTAACAACTGGAAAGACCACAGAAGTACCTCGCCAAGAGGATCACTGGCCTTAAGCAGATGCCCTATGCAGCTCGACTGAAGAAACTCCAGCTGTGCTCAGTTGCATACTGCCTACTCAGAGGTGATCTCTGCCTGACATACAAGGCGATGTCCGACCCAGAATTGATGGACATGCTTCACGTAAAGAAAACCATATTCCCTCGAGCCACACACTCCAGGGATCTAAACCTCACCACAACAATAAATAGGATGTGCTGGAGGGATAGATTCCTGTCCCAGAGACTTCCCGTGCTCTGGAACAAGATTCCAATCTATATTAGGCAGAGCTCCTCACTAACCTTCTTCAAGAAGAACCTTAATGAGAGGATGGGAAACAGAAAGTTTATCCAGGGATCACTTCAATGGCTCTGCTGGACAGAGGCACAGGGAACTAATCTAAGGGGTGGCAAAAGCCAACACATTCCGGCTAGGCTTATAAATGCCTTCGGGCAGATAGCCTAGTACCTACTAATGAACCTATGTGTATGGGTCCTAGGAGACTGACATTAGTCTCCTATAATACATTTGTTTCTAGTTTGTTTGATGGATTGTATGTGGTTATCTAAACGTAGTTTGTGTTTGTGGGGTTTATGGGGATATGTAAACTAAAGGTAGACTAAGTGAGTAATGCATGGAAAAGAGAACATCAATATTAACCAGTTGGTGCTGTAGCCCAAGGGGGAAGTGCTTTGGTGTAGTTGTGAGAATTCAAGTTTGTTTTAAAGAAGAGTGACACTTTCTTGTGTATCCCCTGGCTGGGCATTGAAAAGAGATGCTGTAGCTTAGCAGTTATGGTTGAGGTTGGGTGCATCATTTTTGACCTAAGATTCTGTAACCTCAACAAGAAGCGGGTTGTGGAGACTTGTCACTAGAATTAAAGCAGACCAGTTCATGAATTAAGCTATTTAAGAATCAAGGAGTCAGTGACAATCAAAACCTAGGTAGTATCCACAAAGAGTGCTCAAGTTAGACTGTTCCAGTGAGGCAATCTTTATCAGTGTTAAGTTAGATGGTAATAGTGGGGGTCCAAATAGCTTTGAGTACTTTAGCTAAATCTGAAGGTGTGATGTCAGACAATGTCAGTGCTGTAGCCAGAAAGGTACTCTATGATCTGCAATGTACTGACTGCTTAGTACTTACCTGTAAACCTATGAAACAATGAGAGTATTCATCCTTAGGAACAAGAATGTTTATGGCAAGTTTTCAAGCTTTGAGGATAGAGTAGCTGGTTAAACACAGGCTGTCAGCAGGACATACAAAAAGAAATCATGTTGGCAGCATAATTGTCAGTTCTTTCTGTTTTCCTTCATATTTCTGCTTTGTCCGTGTAGGATTTTTAATTTTCTAGTAAGTCACTGAGGATTATAGTCATTCATTAATGCCAGACAGGGTTACATACTTATTCAGAAAATGCATGTTGATGCAAAACCTGTTGTATCAACACTTTAAGTGAGTAATTTATTTATCACCTACAACACCCTTCTTCATATAGCCATCTTTAGTAAATGGAAAGAAAAGCCCCTAATAAGTGCATGGTATCCTAATGAAAATGAGCTAAGTTGCTGTCTGCAAAAGACAATAGCAGCACCTCCAACCAATCTGTTTGGTTAAGAGCTCGAGTAAGGCAGGTGATCCTTTAGTCATATAAAGTACTATACTATAAAGATGTAGCTGTAATCACTGCTGGAACTGGAAAAGCCACTACAACTCTAATGGGATCAGGTTTGTCTGTAAAGAGACTATCGAGCAGGAACTAATCTGACTGGTAGGTGAATATGATCAAAAATTATTTGTTTAAGCTCAGATACAACAAATAGATTTGTGATGCTGCTGGTGTCATTCTCTGAGTAATTAAGGCTAAAGTCATCAAGAAGACTCACATTTTTTGATAAAAGGTTGAAGCTCATTAATCAGCACAATGTAGAAAGCGATTGCTGGAGAGACAAAATGGCCGCTGAACTGTAAATACTGCATTTACCTAGCTCTCCAAAAATCATTATAAATAAATAATTTCTCTGACAAAGAGCTCGATCCAGCAATAAAATAAAACTTGATTATGAACAAGAACAACTACTATAACTTGGAAAAACCATCAAAAATAGGATACTGAAAAATAAGAAGACTACCTTTGGTACTGCCAGGAATCCTTCACATGTTTTCTGCTTGCAGGCTGACTGGTTCACTCGGAGGCCAAATCTTCTCTTTCATCTCCTAAGCAACAAAAGGAAAATAATACCGACTGAATCAGAAACTGTGGACTCTCAAACTACTAAATCTAAGTTTTCAGCACTTACATCTCCAGAAAAAGACTCAACACTAAAAGGCCTAGAACTGGGAAGCAACACAAAATTGGTAAATGAACCTGCAAAAATAAACCTGAATCTACAAACCTTGATGACCTAAAACTTGCCCTACAGCCCCTGCAATTACCCATACAAAATTTCTCAGACCAGTTAAAATCTTTTGGTGACTCCATTAATCATATTGCAACCAGAGTCGAAAAATCAGAAGCCAAAATCTTTGAAAATGAAACTAAGATCGAAAAATTCCAGAAGGAATCTAAAGCCTACAACAAGTCCTTACAAGAAATGCAGCAAAAAATCCTGGACCTAGAAGCAAGATCCAGACATAATAATATTATGCTGTGAGATATTCCAGAAAGCATAGAACAAAGCAAACTACTGGAAACAATTCTGGCTGTATTTGGGGGTCTATTTGAAAGCACCACTGAAGCACCACTGAAGTAAGCCAATTAACAATCGAGAGAGCACACCGAGCACTTCGTCCACCACAAGATTCCAGTAAACCAATATTAGTATATGTTAAACTGCTTAATTTTCAACATGCAACCAAAATCCTCACATCTGCAAAAAGAAAGAAACATGGTCTGGAATGGCAAAATATATTTTGCTCAGGATCTACCTCTACAAATTAAAATGGAATGACAAAAACTATCTCATCTGAAGTAGGAACATCATTTGTCAGCAACCTTTGGGATACAGATCTGATCTCGGATCCGAGCCGGCAACTTTTACCACAGCATAAATCCGAGCTCCTAGCTCCTCCCTTTACCCATAATCCCCTGCCAACCCTAACTGACCTCAGATCTAGTTTGCCGCGCTTCAAGCCAACAAAATGGATTTTGAGCTCCTGGCAATTTGGAAGGTTTTTTGTGAGAAAAATCTTAGAATTTTTGTACTTTCTTGTGTGATTGTGTGAGTTTGTGTAGGTTCCCTCTTAAATATCTATTTTCGTTAAAAATTTTTCCTCCCTACCCTCGCTGGTCCGTAGTGTGTGGTTGTGGTGTGTTAGGGGCCTAGTGAGTGTGGTTTACGTTCAATATGTCGGAAGCCCCTAAAGCCATCTTTTCAAAATGTACCGAGTGTGGCCATAAGCTCTCACCGGCGGATGGCCAAACCCGGTGCGTTAGGTGCCCTGGGGTTGAACATCTTTCTTCGGAATACACGATTTGTGCAGCGTTCAACCCCAGGGCACTTAAGGACCGGAGGTCGAAGCTGATTCTGGTGGGCCTTTTTCCCCCGGACTCGGCTCCGACCTCCGGTTCTTCGGTGGCCGCTACCCCATCCTTGGTAGCGTCCACCCCTGCCCCCCTTCCTCCGGTCAGAACTCAACCTCTCGTTTTGGCTCCGGAGGATAGGGAGGCCGGAAAAACCAAAAGGAAGGAGAGAAGCACCATAAGCGGCGGGCCGAGGACTCTCCCTCAGCCCCGCCCGCCAAGCAGGCTTCTCCATCCAGGGTTTCTGGATCATCTCCGGTCCCCTTGTTTTTCATCGGGACCTGGGGAGGAGGCAACCCGGTCCCCATCGAGGTCATCGAGGCGTCACTCTAGGTCTGCCTCGGTGGCCTCGTCGAGGTCTACATTTAGTATGTCAGATGCAGACATGGACCGGATGATGAGGAGGTTCATCCAGGCCCAGCTGCAGATGGGAGTGCTCTTGCCCCCTCCCCCTCCGGGGGGGAGCTCAACCCCATTTTTTGCCCCAATCGCTCCTTCTCCGTCCCACTTCCCGGGTTCGGAGCACTCGGAACCAAGCCGAGTCGGATCCGGGGGTGTTACTAGTTACTTCGGCTCCGACTGGTCCCTCGAGTTTGTCGGATCCGACCTCTCGGAGCCGTGGGCGGAGCTTCGGATCCGAGGGACTTTTTGTGACTTCGGCTCTGTCCTGGTCGGAGCACACGGGTCCTTCGGATCCGAGGGTCTCAGCCCCGGATCCGGTCCCCGCTTCGGATCCGAGTCGGAGCCGACTCTCGGAGCCTATTGAGAGTAGCTCCCCCTCGGCTTTCGCGGTGGTGGAGAGGGCACTGTTGAGTGTATCCGGACCCCCTGTCCTGGCTTCGGCTCCTCCCTGCACTCCCTCTCAGCTGGTCCGGGCTCCCATCACCCGGCCTTCAGAACAGCCTGCTTCACCATCTCTGGGTGTTCCTGTGGAACGTAATATTGCTGGTGAGTCTTTCTCGGACAGCCCCCCGAAGAGGTCCCTCACAAAGCCAAGTGTAAGAGGAGGCACATGGACTCCCCTGAGTCCCTTACCGAAGATACGGACTTAGATGAAGGGGAAGGCTCCCCAAGGTCACCCCCCGAGGATGTCTCCTTTGGAGACATCATGGAGATGCTCAGGATTAGGGGGGGGGTCTGCCCCCAAGGCTTCCTCCGATGAGTCCGTATTCCTAGAGGTGTTCGAAGCAGGGCCATCTACCTCTTGGGTGTCCCCTCCCCCCGACCCCCTGGTGGACCTTATTGCCACCAAGGCTTGGAAGGAGCCGGATACTGTGGAGCCAATACCCAAGCGCTCGGATAGGAACCTGAGTCCCCCTGCTGAGAGAACCCACTGGAGCAGAGGTCCCCCTGTGGATGCCATGTTGGTGGCGGCAGCCACCAAGAGAGAGCTGGCTCAGGAGAGCTCTGCGGTCCACCCTCTGAGTAAGGACTCTCGAGCGATGGACCACCTGGGGAAGCAGGTCTTTAGTTCAGCAACCTTCTCCATGAGAGCGCTGAACTATATGGCACACGTCATCTGGATGCAGCGGGATCTAATAAAAGAATACGCTGCATCCCCCCCCAGAGTCCATGTCGAAAGGTGACAAGCATCTGTACTCCTCCCGAATGTCTACTCTACGTTCAGTTTCTAACACCTCTATGCGGCTGTTGTCACACGCCACTGAAGGAGCCGCTAGAGCCAGCGGAGCCGGCCTGGTAATCAGGCGTCAGGCCTGGCTCCGACACTGTGACTTCACAGAACCCTTTAAGGCGTCATTCGCAAATGCCCCCTTTGATGGCTCTGCACTTTTTGGCAAAACCATTCGCGACACCTTAGTCCAGAGCGAGAAAGACGGGAAGACGTTGTCTGCCGTCGGAGTCCGCTTCTCTGCTCCCCAAAGGTCCTTTTCTAAGAATCAGAAGGGTCAGAAGAAGATGTGGTTCCGAAAATCGCATCAGTCCCAGTCTGCTCCGGACAACCAGTCCTGTCATGGCAGAGGAGGACAGGGAGGACGCCGCCCAAGAGACAGAGGGGGTCCCAGAAACTTTGGGTCCAGAGAACCCTTCTCTGAGAGGCCCACGCAGAACCCCTGAGGGGTTGCCCGGCTGCTCCACTCTGGAGGCAGTCGGGGGGCGTCTTTCAAAGCACCTAGCAATGTGGGAGTCCATAACAACAGATCGCTGGGTGCTTCGCATCATATCCAGAGGTTACCAAATTCCCTTTATTTTAACCCCCAAAATCAGAAGCCTCCCCGACGTACCACCCAATCAGAGGGAGGCAGCTGCTACAGAAATTCAGCAGCTTTTACAAAAAAGAGCCATCCAACCCGTCCCCCCAGATCAGTTCGGATCGGGGTTTTACACCAGGTTCTTTCTGGTGCCAAAAAAGACTGGGGACTTGAGACCCATTCTCGATCTCTCTCTCCTGAACTTGGCAGTGCCCAAAGAAAAGTTCCAAATGGTCACCTTACAATCTATTCTCCCCCTATTACGGGAGAATGATTGGATGTGCTCGATAGACCTCAAGGATGCATACTACCACATCCTAGTGGACAGACGCTCCAGGAGGTTCCTCCGCTTCCGGCTGGGAGCCAGTCATTTTCAGTTCAGGGCCCTTCCCTTCGGTCTCACCTCAGCCCCCAGGGTGTTCACCAAAGTCTTGGCGGCCATAGCAGCCCACCTGAGGCTTCAGGGAATTCAGGTCTTTCCGTACCTGGACGACTGGCTCCTCATCGCCCCAACAAGGCATCTGCTCTGTTCAGGCAGGGATTACTTCCTCGACCTTGCTCCACGTCTAGGGTTAACTATCAACATGACCAAATCTTCTCTAGTCCCCTCACAGGTGATAGATTTTATAGGGACCAGATTGGATTCCAGGATAATGCTTGCCTTCTTAACTCCCGATCGGCTTCAGAACCTGAGGTTGCATGTCAAGGCCACTCTCATTCTTCCTGCTCCACCTGCGGAATTGATCCTGAGGGCTCTAGGGTCCATGGCGGCAGCTATTCCTCTACTACCCCTAGCCCGCCTAAATATGAGGGTACTGCAATGAACCCTCCAAGTACAATGGTCCCTGTCTCGCAACCCCCTGTCCCGTCCTATTCCCCTAAGCAGGGCTTGCAGAATGTCGCTCATGTGTTGGCTCCGGTCCCCGAGTCTCCACACGGGACGACCATTTTCAATGCCTTCCCCCATCGCCACAGTGACCACGGGCGCCTCTCGCCTGGGGTGGGGGGGGGGCACTATTCAGGCAGAACGGTCCAAGGCACATGGAACGACACAGAGACCTCCTTGCATATCAATGTCCTAGAGATGAGGGTGGTGCTTTTGACATTGCAGGCACTTCACAGCCTTCATCCGATTGGGACAATTGCAGTACAAACGGACAACATGTCAGTTGTCTGGTACATCAACAAACAGGGGGGAACCAGGTCTTATCCCCTTTGTCGCGAGGCCATGAGAGTGTGGAAATGGGCGATTTCCACCAACCGCTTTCTTATTGCAATGCACATTCCGGGACGGTCCAACATCCTAGCAGACAGGCTCAGTCATTCGATCCTGACTCCATATGAATGGTCTCTTAATCCTCTAGTAGCGAAACAAGTATTTGCCCTATGGGGGCAACCCTGTTGTGATCTTTTTGCCTCTCCTTCAAATACGAAATGCAACAGTTACTTCGCTCTAATTCCCCCTCAGGGGGAGTCCCCGAGAGACTCTCTAGTACATGCTTGGCCTCCCGGTCTCCTTTACGCTTATCCTCCGTTGCCCTTGATGCTGAAACTCCTACAGAAAGCCAGTCGGCTGGGGAGCAAAATGATCCTCATTGCCCCATTCTGGCCTTGTCAAACATGGTTCCCGTACCTGTGGTCTCACCTAATTCATCCACCATGGATTCTGGATCCACTCCCGGATATCATTACCCACCCTCTGGGTCTCCACACCCCCAACCTGGTCAACCTCAAGCTGACGGCTTGGTTGCTCCAGTTCCACTCCTGATTAGGACTCCCGGAATCTCCTCACCAGTCAAAGCCATCCTAGTAGCAGCACATAAACCTTCCACCAGAAGACTCTACCGAAGCAAGTGGAAACATTTCTCAATCTGGGCGGAACACCATCACTTAGATCCTTTCACGGCGCCAATCACGTCGGTTTTGGAGTTCTTAACTACCCTTTTTCATCAAAGGGCTAGCTGCTCTACAGTCAAGGTACAACTGGCAGCAATTTCGCATTATCATGTAGGGCATGAATCAGGCCCTCTGATGACTGCTAAGCTTTGTAAAGCTTTCATCAAGGGTACATCTCAGACCTCCAGTCAGGGAGGTAGTATCCCCATGGGATTTGTCTTTGGTTCTCCAAGCCTTGACTAGCCCCCCTTTCGAGCCAGCGGCCACGGTTGATCTTAAATATCTCTCTTGATAAACGGCCTTCTTAGTGGCCATTACTTCAGCTAAAAGGGTCTCTGAACTTCAGGCTCTATGTGTTAAGCCGCCGTATTTATCCTTCCATCCAGATAGAGTTTACCTCAGGATCAATCCGTCCTTTCTGCCTAAGGTGTCTTCAGAAGCAAATATTAATCAATCCATTAATCTTCCCGTGTTCTTTCCCCATTACCAGAACAAAGGAGAATATAAACTGCATTCCTTGGATGTGCACAGACAATTACGTTTTTATACTCATCGAACTGCTGGTCATAGGCAATCTGACCAGTTGTTTGTCTCCTTTGCCAAAACAAGTTTAGGCAAGTCAATTTCTAAAGTTACACTATCACGGTGGATAGCTAATTGTATCCTCTTAGCATACAAGAGTTCGGGAAGGCCTGCACCTCAAGGGGTTCGAGCTCATTCTATTAGGGCCGTTGCTGCTTCGGTGACTTTTAAATCTAGGGTCCCCTTAGATGATATTTGTTCCGCAGCCACTTGGGCCTCATCTCATGCCTTTATCAGCCATTACAAACTGGATGTTGTCTCCAGAGGTAGGGCGTCCTTTGGCTCTGCAGTGCCCCGGAATGTTCTTCCATAAAGGCCACACAGGATTCAGGTAGCTGGGGACTCTGTCCCAAAGGTTGCTGACAAATGAAGTTCCTACTTCAGATTTAGAAGTTATGTACTCACCATAACGTTCCATCTGAGTAGGTACCTTCATTTGTCTGCAACCATCCCCCCCTCCTTCCCCCTGACATTTAGGATCCGTCTTGGATTAGCCCCTTCCGGGGCACTTTTACATTGCTTATATCGGGCAAACTTGATCTGAGGTCAGTTAGGGTTGGCAGGGGATTATGGGTAAAGGGAGGAGCTAGGAGCTCGGATCTATGCTGTGGTAAAAGTTGCCGGCTCGGGTCCGAGATCGGATCCGTATCCCAAAGGTTGCAGACAAATGAAGGTACCTACTCAGATGGAACGTTATGGTGAGTACATAACTTCTAATTTTCTGCAGCTTTCTGAGCCAAAAGCAGATCAGATTCCAAATGAAATACCCACACACACTACAATTTCAACATCAGGGGATCAAATACAATGTCAGCAATACCTCTGAGGCGAAGCAATCCTTCTGTAGAGTTTTCAATACAGTTCCTGAACTAAATACTACCAAAAATAGCAAATAAAGTGAAAAAGAGCATCAGCATGGCATAAATAAAAATGGTTGTTAATCGCGGATGACTGAAGGAGACTGAAATAAGGTAAAAAAATGCATCATACCATATTTCTACTGTTTTAAAGCCAAAAGAAATGATCCGAAGTTTTCCCGGCTGAAAACGATTCACTGGATCCATTAATACATCACACAGAGATCCAGCCATCTCATTCTGCCTGCTACTACCTGTTTCACCTCTGACCTTAACTTCCCAGATGTATTATCTTCCTTAAAGCAACACCACAGCACTTTTAGACATTCTTCATACACACAGGAAAAGAAAACTGCACAAACTACATCTAAACAGTCAGATATACAGCATTTCAACTGCTTTTGGAAATGAACACCACAAGAAAATCCGAAAATTATCAGATTTGTTTTAATTAAATCAAAAAAAAATCCTTTTTAAACCCCAATAACACGACTTTACAGGCTAATCCTGCCTTGCAACTACTGGCTTCACTTCAATTTAGAATACAGCACAGCAGTTCTCCCACACTCAATCTGCTCTGCCATGTACTTCATTCAACTACACAAGGAATAAAGCAAATAACTTCTAAATGAGCAGTGCACTACATTGTTATGCATGACTTTCACTCCTTTAGTTACTTTTTGCTCCTGGAACCTATTCTTATAAGCTATTTTGCTTATATTTATCTAAATGACTTTCTTCATAAACATCACCGGACCTGGTCAACAGCTTTGAATAACCCACAAAGACAACTAATAGACCTATAGCAACACATGTGCGCCTTTTTTTTTTTTTTTTTTTTTTTAAATAAGGCATTACAGTCAACCCGAATGAAGAAAGAAAAAGGAAGGTGAAGAAAGAGAAATGAAGAAGAGAAGTAAGGAAATAGAAAAGACAGTTAGAAAAATGTATACAGCTACTCCTATGACTCCCTATCTACCTAACTAGAGTGCCTATGATACTCAACTAAAACATATTAACTTGTTTCCTACCAGTAATATCCTCACCTTAGACAGCCATTACATGTTGTTAAAAATAAAGGAGTAAAATTTGTGGCTAATTGTTATGCAAGCTTGACAGATACTACAGACTGCATAAGTATTATATTTTCTCTGTTTTGCTTATTGTTTTATGAGTAACCACCTCTTCGAGAAAATTTATCAGTATGTTCTTGTATGTACTAGTTTATAAACAACAGAATATTAATAATCCAGTAAACCTCATCTGCCACAACACAAACAACCCATAAACTCAGTGAATATGACACCTTTTAGCTATCTGACCAGAGATGAGAAACATTTCTGGAAATATAAACCTGACACAGTCTATCATATGTTAATACCACTAGTGACAATTACTTAAAAGACTAGTACTACCTTTCTAATAATATAATTGCTTAGTACCCCACCTAAGACACAACAGCCAACAAAACATCAAGGGACAAACAAATTTTTACACCACCTTAAACTTACCTCGGAACCCTATCACCTTACACCCCTTTTTGGGGGATATCCTATTCTACTGCACTACACTATATTGTCCCCTAGTACCTCCACCCACCATTAAATAACAGTGAATAGCTAGAAGAATAGCAGATG
Organism: Protopterus annectens; assembly: GCF_019279795.1. Lineage (NCBI taxonomy): Eukaryota > Metazoa > Chordata > Ceratodontiformes > Protopteridae > Protopterus > Protopterus annectens. The sequence goes on from NC_056748.1 coordinate 417,648,503, forward strand.
TTACACTAGGAAGACATGCTATTTGTAATCTGCATAATGTATGTTTTTAATATGGGGCTAAAAGCGATTAAAGCACTAGTAGTAAGAAGAGGTAGAATTGACTAACTCTGCTCTATCTCCTATTCTACTTTTATTTCAATTAATTTTCCCATCTCTTCTGGGCATGGTAGTTTAGTGAATAGGCACATGTTTGATGCAGGAAGAGTCCCTCCATACTCCTATTCTGTACCAGCTATGCACATCACATTTACCAGACACTGACCCACTGATATTAAAGTAAGTATGTGGTCTTTTGACTCTTGGAATGTCAAAGGGATTCAACTTGAAAACAAAAAGAAAACTACTCTTACATTTGATATTTAAATCCAAAACTAATCTAATCCTCCTACAAGAAACCCACATGCAACCAGAGCAATGGAAACCATCCCAGAAGAAAAAATGGATTAAGAGTATCATTGCTTCTGGCAAATCCATGAATAGCTCAGGCATGGCAATTATTATTAAAACAAATTTCCAAGGTGAAATTATAAAACAAGATACAGACATGAATGGAAGGTGGTGCTATTTAACAACTAAACCAGCTTGGTCAGACAAACTTATTCTGATAATAAATTTATATGCGCCTTGTGTAAACCAACACAAATTTATAATGTCAATTTATAAAATACTACTTGACTTCCCCAACCACTGTTACATAATAGGAGGGGACTGGAACTCCATCCGAGATCCTAATATTGACGGATCCAACACTAAATATAAATATAATACCCAAGCCTTAATAGCACTCGAGGAACTTAAAAATGACTTCAACCTTTTTGACCCCCATATTTTCCAACCCAGCAATTCCTTTAAAAATAAATACACCTTCTACTCTGTGTCATAAGTCTTGGTCCAGACTGGATTTTTTCCTAATTTCCAACGTATTTACTAAATACAAAAATTCCTTTCATACTGAACCCAGATATCTGTCAGACCATTCCAAGATTAACCTAACTATAGATTGGGGTAACAACCAAGATAACATTAATTGAGGGTATAACTGGGTCCTTAACTCTAATCTAATAAGGAAAAAAAGAAATACTACAAGAAATAGAGGGCATTCTGGACCAAGCCTTGGACAAATTAAAATACAATCACCTACCTCTGGACATTTACTGGGCCTCTACTAAAGCCATAAGTCGAGGAACCTTTATTAGTAAAGCTTTGTATCACAAAAAAAGACACCTCTAGGAAGAAGCCAGTCTAAAAAGTCAAATAATTAAGCTTGAATCTCAACTTCATAGGTTCATAAGTGGACCTTTAGTCAGAAATTGAAACTCAAACACATCTTCAACAAAAGCTATATGGTCTCAGCGCTGAAAACTTATCATTCCAAGAAATCAAAACATTGGCAAATTTTTCTGAATGGTGTCACATGCCATCTAAATTCCTGGCTAGGCTTGTTAACCAAAAATAAATCCTTCCCAAATATTACAGAACTTATCTACCAAGATAAACTATCATACTACCCAAGATATCCTACAAAATTCTAGAAAGTATATACAGAGAATCGTATATTCCACCAAACCTCTCTCATGATAAACAGGACCTAGATGCCTTTTTAAACCAATTAAAATTTCCCAAAATCAGTCCAGACCAACAAAAAACTTTATCACCCCCTATCTCCCAAAAAGAAATTATTATGACAATCAACAAACTCAAACCCAACAAAGCACCAGGCCCAGATGGTCTCACGGCTGAATTTCATAAAGCCTTCCCTTAAAAAACTTCTGTTTTTCTTTTTCATCTATTTAACTACATTACTACTAATGGTGTAAGTGATATACATCTAAATGCATCTAAAATGATCTTCATACCAAAACCAAACTGCAACCTCAAAAACCCCCTGAATTACAGACCTACAGCCCTAATAAATCTTGACATAAAAATATTTTCGTCACTATTAGCAAATAGAATTAAACCAATTATCCCAAATATTGTCTTCCCTGAACAATTGGGTTTTATAACACATAGACAAACCTTCGATCATATCCTCACACTCGACACTATGATCACTCTTTCTACCCAAACCCGCACTTCAATCTATACCTTAGCTATCGACGCATCTTAAGCCTTTGATATACTTAATGTTAACTTCTTACTCAATATTTTACCCCTTTTTAACATACCCAATAATTATATACAAGCTATCAAAGCACTATACTCCAAGGCTCACACTTATCTACAGATTAACAAACACCCATTTTCTCAAATTGATATTGAGAATGGTGCCAGACAAGGTTGTCCTATGTCCCCCTACCTTTTCAATCTATACAATGAACCTCTTTTCCTTCTCATATCTTAGAAAACCTGCCACCATATCCCCAATATCTTTAACACCAAAATTACCCTATCAGCTTTTGCTGATAATCTAAATCTTTACTACTCTCTACCCAACTCAGACCTTCAGAAACTACTATCCGCCATAGATACCTTCTCGACATTCTCTAATTCTAAACTAAATCTAAAGAAAACAAATATCTTCCCTATCAACTCCTTATGTCAGCTTTCTACTTACTCCTTAGCATCTGGTATTAAAACTAATCAGTCTTTGAAATATCTAGGAATAACTTTCCACCAAGATCCTAAACAATCATCTACAAATAATATTACTAAACTCTGGTCAACATTCAACATGACCTTAACAGATGGGCAAAACTTCAACTCCCTTTCTTTGCTAAAATAGCCACAATCAAGATAAAACTTTTACCTAGATTTCTATGTATTTTTAATGCAGCCAAAACTATTAACCAAACCATTTTCAAAACAATCCACTCTACAATCTCTAAATGTATCTGGGTCCCCAAATCAATTAGAATCGGATACAGCAAACTGATAAACCATAATGATTATGGGGGTTTAGAGCTACCTGACTTTAAACTCTACTACGATATCATAAATTGCAATAGACTAATAACAATAGCTGAATATAACCCATCCCCACAACTATGGTCTCCAACTTGGGTCAAAGTCTTACACAACTATACCAAAACACTATACCTAAACCCCAGAGCCCTTCCTTTCCTATACAACAAGAACTTAAAAAGATTTAAAATACACCCAATCATTAAACATAAAATCACAACCATACAAAAAAATGTTCAAATCCTTAAAACTATACTATGCATTAATTTCCCTACAACCAATCCACCTTAACCGTAATCTCAAAATGAATAACATAATGATTAACCTAAACACCTATTCCCTCCTTAAGAGACTAACCATCGCTGATATAATTCCCCTCACGAATAACACATTCACTGAAATGAGAACCCAATTAAACCTCCCTAAAAACTACACAATCATCTTAAGGCAAATATGTGACCTCTGCAGAAGTATTATAGGTAATCCTGATGTAAATATCAATGACATTCAAACCTGTAAAACCATTTGGAACATCCTATCCTTAAACAAAAAAAAAATGCTATCTAATTCCTACAAATTTATCAAAACCCAAAAATAAGTTATCTATTCTAAATACTGGAAGGAAATTGATCCTTCAAACACAGACAAACAAATAACTCCAGCCATCCAGAATACCTCTAAACCCATTCCCCTTAAAAAGCTTAAATATACCCAGATTATGATTTTTCATAACGCCTACCTCACCCCATCCATTCTAAACAGAATATATCCCTCCACCCCACCATTCTTCCCTTACTGTGATAATCACAAGGCTGACATGTTGCACATCTTCTGTAGCTGCAAATGCACATACAAGTTATAGCACTAGAGTCCAACTAGAAAAAATGGGCTACGAAAAAACAACCTTATCATGGAAGCTAGCTCTCCTTCACATCACCCCTGCTGGCCTGTCTAAAATGCAGACACATATATTAGTAACACTAGTCTCAATACTTAAATACTACATCACACTACATTGGAAGGGTAGAGCATCACTTACCTGGGATGGTTTCAAACACCTAGATACCAAACACCTACTATCTCATAAATACTTATCCTTCACACACAAATCCCATACCCACTTTACAGAATTCTGGAAATCCCTTTTTGATCACATTCTAGTTTGATGTTGGTATATTTTATCATTGATGGACATCTGGCATATGTGTAAATTATTGTAACTAATTTTGTTTAATTATATTAATTTGTTACGTTTTTCCTGTTCACAATATTACCTTTCAAATATCAATGTTATCTTTACTGTAATTTTGAATCAAAAAGTAAAAGATTTTTCACAAAAAAAGTGATTGTTGGAGTCAACAGATGTAGCCATCAAAGTTACTGGTGTTAATATGTTGATTTTCTACTGTGATCTAATCAGGGCCAAAGTTGTTAGGTTTATTAAAGAACCTCACGGCAGATGTAGCTTGATAGTTTCTTTCTGATAAGTAAAGTAACACCACCCAATACACATTCACTAGGCTGGACTCTCCAATTGCATGTGTAGCTCAAAATGAAGGTGGGTAAAGGAGTAAGTGGGTTTCTTTCAAATCTCAGGCAAATCTGGTCATGCATCTGAAATATAATCTGTTGAAGTGGAGTTTATCCAACAAAGTTATCTGAAAACTATGAAGGGGTCTTTGATTTCGTGGTAATGATAAATTAAGAAAAAATAATTCTTTTTTCAGCTTACTGTGACATCATTGTTGAAATATGGATGGGCTGGAGGGCTTTTCCCCTGCACAAACCAGGAAAGAAGAAGAGAGGGATACAGTTTGTTAGTCTTTAGTTTTATTTTATTTGTTAACTAGATAAACTCGCAAACTGCAAGTGCCTTGTTTTATGCTCCACTTGGGAGAACTGTCTGATTATGGGACTTTCTGAAGTATCAAACCCAAGACTGTAGTATGAAGCTCATTAGCAACCCACAGCCTTAATAAGTATGCTAAACATCAAGGTAAACTTGGATCATTTGTGAAGCATGATGTTATGAGAGGTACAGTCTGACTATTTTCATGTAAAGTCTGATTGGCAGATGGCTTCATGTTGTGAAAGACTTGATTAATGCGTTTAACTAGTATACACACTTAGGAAAGGACTGAGAAGCAGATGGTTTGCACTGTCATTTCTGCAAATCCTCTTCAGTGCCATCACTGTTGGGGTATTTATAGATAATCATTCATCGAAAACATATACTTACCCATTTTGTTATTGTTACACTTGCTTTGAAAGACAAAAAAAAAAAAAAGTTAAATGAAAAAATTCTGCTAGATTTGCTACCATTTTCTAATGATGCCCTCTAACAAAAAATGATTTTCTGAGCTGCATTCACACTCCTACTGCTGACCAGTTAAAAACAAAAACAAAAAAAAATGTGTATGAAGACAGTCAAAGTATGTGAAATGTAAAGTACATTGCTCTTAAAGAAAAGATCTGCTGTCTTGAGTCTGCCCTTCTTGCAGGTTACCCTATATGGCCCTGCAGTTCTAATGAATGCCTGTTTTTCCCATGTCATTTCTAACTATTACTGTTTCATTTCAGTGTTACATAACTGTGTTTTATGGTTATGTGTAGTGAGCAGGTTCAAGAACAGAAATGTCAGGGTCTTTATCTAAAAAGAAATTCTAATGCATATCAGAAAAACAAAATGAAACCCAAATAGAGGTGTTCTCATGGTTCTTTAGATTGACAAGAGAAAGTCATCTTCTTGACCTGCTCCATGGTTACAGGTTATAAACTGACAATAAAAAGTTTTTTGTTTGTTTTAAATAACGCAAGCTAATAAACCAAAGCTTAAGTGTTAGTTTGTGTGGTATATGTCATATAGGTTCATAGATAAGTACTAGTTTAACCGCCCTTGTGGGTCATTTTAAGCCTAGACACTTTCCTTTTTAGTGCTCGAAATAACTTATCCCAATTTGGTTATATAGATTGGCTTTACCTATCCCATGGTCAAACACTGTATATTACCCCAATGAGAATAACTGGGCTCATACCATAGATAATTTGATAACTTGATAATTTGAATATAAGTTAGCAAAGTAAAGACACTGAATAATACTTGCTGGAATAGTCAAAATTTGTAGATGCACCAGTGGTTCATGTAGTAAAAGGAA